>NC_064631.1:405849146-406152176 GCF_023864275.1 Schistocerca cancellata
AGAAAAAATTCAAAGGACTTGCTCTCGCCGGTAAGGTCACAAACACCCTGTTTTGGGATTGTGAGGGAGTGATTCTCATTGATATGATGCCAAGAGGCGGCACCATAAATTCAGAAGCATATGTCAACACATTAACAAAGCTCAAGACGCGCTTCCAGCGACTTCGGCGCCACAGCAACCCAGGAGACGTGTTGATGCAATACGATAACGCTCGGCCCGGCACAAGTCTGAGGACTGCTGAACACATAGCAAAACAGGGTTGGAGAGCACTACTCCGTCCACCGTACAGCCCTGACCTAGCCCCCTCGGACTTCCACTTGTTTGGGCCAATAAGGGATGTCTTGTGTGGAAGACATTTTGAGGACGATGAAGAGGTGATTCTCACAGTGATGCACTGGCTCCGCCACCAGGACAAGGAATGGTACTGACAGGGCATAAACGATCTTGTTTCGTGCTGGAGGAAGGGCATACAACGGGATGGAGATTACGTGGAAAAATAGGGGATGTAGATAAAACACCATTCTTTTATGTGTTCTCGGAGTCTTTCGTGACGGCATACATGAATAAAAATTTCTCGGTTTTCAAGCCGCGTCAATTCGAATAAAATCCTCGATCTTGCGATGACCATCTCCGCCATCGTCGTCAGGAGTTCACTGACTACCGAGGCTGCTATGGCTTCTCGCTTGTATAGGCCTGATGATATCATTAGCAGCCACTCAGATCGACCCAATGGGGCGCGCGTGTAAGTCGACCCGGACAGCTAGCGGAGCACCGGTGACGTGAAGTGGCGCGTGGGGCAGGCGCCACATTTGAAACTGCCGCTCCCGCGTCGCGCATCTGTCTCTGCTTTCTTTGGATGTCCAACGCCCGCCCCCACGCCTGCTGAGTGTGTACCCCTGGTCTGTGTTGAAATTGTTGTTGTTTAAACGAATCTCGGCCGCTTCCTTTATAACGCAGTCCTAATATGTAGACGCATGAGCCAACACTTTTGTATTTTCGAACAGTATTTTATGTCCGTTTTCTAGGCAATGCCCCGCTACGGCCGACTTATCAAGCTCCCTTTGTTTTATACGGCGCTTGTGCGCAATACAGAGCTCCGCAAACGTGCGAATTGTTTGTCCGATATACACTCCTGGAAATGGAAAAAAGAACACATTGACACCGGTGTGTCAGACCCACCATACTTGCTCCGGACACTGCGAGAGGGCTGTACAAGCAATGATCACACGCACGGCACAGCGGACACACCAGGAACCGCGGTGTTGGCCGTCGAATGGCGCTAGCTGCGCAGCATTTGTGCACCGCCGCCGTCAGTGTCAGCCAGTTTGCCGTGGCATACGGAGCTCCATCGCAGTCTTTAACACTGGTAGCATGCCGCGACAGCATGGACGTGAACCGTATGTGCAGTTGACGGACTTTGAGCGAGCGCGTATAGTGGGCATGCGGGAGGCCGTGTGGACGTACCGCCGAATTGCTCAACACGTGGGGCGTGAGGTCTCCACAGTACATCGATATTGTCGCCAGTGGTCGGCGGAAGGTGCACGTGCCCGTCGACCTGGGACCGGACCGCAGCGACGCACGGATGCACGCCAAGACCGTAGGATCCTACGCAGTGCCGTAGGGGACCGCACCGCCACTTCCCAGCAAATTAGGGACACTGTTGCTTCTGGGGTATCGGCGAGGACCATTCGCAACCGTCTCCATGAAGCTGGGCTACGGTCCCGCACACCGTTAGGCCGTCTTCCGCTCACGCCCCAACATCGTGCAGCCCGCCTCCAGTGGTGTCGCGACAGGCGTGAATGGAGGGACGAATGGAGACGTGTCGTCTTCAGCGATGAGAGTCGCTTCTGCCTTGGTGCCAATGATGGTCGTATGCGTGTTTGGCGCCGTGCAGGTGAGCGCCATAATCAGGACTGCATACGACCGAGGCACACAGGGCCAACACCCGGCATCATGGTGTGGGGAGCGATCTCCTACACTGGCCGTACACCACTGGTGATCGTCGAGGGGACACTGAATAGTGCACGGTACATCCAAACCGTCATCGAACCCATCGTTCTACCATTCCTAGACCGGCAAGGGAACTTGCTGTTCCAACAGGACAATGCACGTCCGCATGTATCCCGTGCCACCCAACGTGCTCTAGAAGGTGTAAGTCAACTAGCCTGGCCAGCAAGATCTCCGGATCTGTCCCCCATTGAGCATGTTTGGGACTGGATGAAGCGTCGTCTCACGCGGTCTGCACGTCCAGCACGAACGCTGGTCCAACTGAGGCGCCAGGTGGAAATGGCATGGCAAGCCGTTCCACAGGACTACATCCAGCATCTCTACGATCGTCACCATGGGAGAATAGCAGCCTGCATTGCTGCGAAAGGTGGATATACACTGTACTAGTGCCGACATTGTGCGTGCTCTGTTGTCTGTGACTATGTGCCTGTGGTTCTGTCAGTGTGATCATGTGATGTATCTGACCCCAGGAATGTGTCAATAAAGTTTCCCCTTCCTGGGACAATGAATTCACGGTGTTCTTATTTCAATTTCCAGGAGTGTACATGCTGCCACATTCACAAGGTACACCATACACACCGGACACTCGAAGAGCAATGTCGTCTTTAAGAGGGCGCAACATATCTCGTATCTTGGGGGCGGGCCGGAACACTGGTCTTAGCCCATGTTTCTGCAGCAGACGTCCTAACTTACTGCTAGTTGCTCCACAGTATGGCAGGAATACAGTCCCTTCGGCCTCTTCTACTGATTCAGCAGGTGTCTTTCACACAATTTATGAGCGGTATTAAATTTGGAGCTCCGGAACAAAACTGCAACATCGTCTTGTAAAAAGCAAGGAAAGCGAGGCGCCTGAAACTATCACCCTCTTTATGATAGGGTCCTCACATAAGAAAACGAAGTAGGTTACTATAGCGTCGATAGTCTTGCCACCAGACACAGACGAACTGCTCAACTGGAGAAGGATGGACTAGTAAACAGGCGTTGCACTCTTGAAAGTAACTACTCGGGTATTATTCTGCTGAAGTGATTTGGGGGAAACTACGCGAACTACGGAAGTCTGGATATCACCACGGGGATCTGAACTCAGCTCTGCCATTTTCGATTCCAGTGTCTTAACCACTGTGGGCCACTAGAACACCAGGCCCGACAAATAAAATATTTTCAATTTAAATGAAGTATTTTCAATTTCACTTTTGTTGCAAGTAGGCTACACTGAGTTGCAACTTCAGTGGTCAACAGCGCAGTTTTGTAGAGAGTTGTATGGAATGCGTTCTGTTGTGTACATAGTTCCGCGTAGTCAGCGCGTACACAACTTTCCCACTAGAGCGCGCCCCGCTACGCACAACAGCGCAGACGCAGCGCTCGTCCGTCTCCGCACTTTGAGATGGCGCTGTCTTAAAGACGGACCAAATTCTGCTTCCGCCGATCCACGTATTAATATGTTACGCAGCCAATGAGACTGCTGCTAACGTAGAACCTTTTCTCCTCGCGGATTACACTCGCGCAGTGACACCTGAACGCGCGAGGTTTTATAACGAGTGTACAGACCTCCGATCAGTCAGTCTGCATTAGTCTGTAGCCAAGTTTCAGTCTGCGCCTAATAAGATCACCATATTCCTGTACATAGCCATGAAGATAAATGTATAGACACTTTGTCAAGTATCAGAGATATGTGAGAATAAGATTAACGTACCAAGACCAAAGGAACTTCAGACTGTCAATTGTGAATAGCAAAAATAGCTCTGAGCACTATGCGACTTAACTTCTGAGGTCATCAGTCGCCTAGAACTTAGAACTAATTAAACCTAACTAACCTAAGGACATCACATACATCCATGCCCGAGGCAGGATTCGAACCTGCGACCGTAGCGGTCACCCGGCTCCAGACTACAGCGCCTAGAACCGCACGGCCACTCCGGCCGGCTGTAAATAGCATCCAGAATCAAGTTAAGTAGGTTTATGATTGTTATTATTTTAATAAATATGTGTGAAAATTAATCAAGTTCTGTTTAAAGTTGGTCACCGTCAACTGCTACTCTAAGCGTGCAAGTGGCATGTGTATCGTCTGACCTAACGGCAGAAGATAAACACGCCACGATAAGACCACGAGACATATTGCTGACACTCGCCTACTTCGTTAGAGCGACAAGTCAAATAATCTGATGGTGTGTGTACCGAAGGTCTTACAGTACGCACGCCACACGTTCATTCCGAATGAAATGAGTAATAGCGGAAACGTGTGACGAATTATGAGCCAGTGGCGGTAGCTATCGGCTGTCAGCGCGGGCGGCGCGGTGCGACCGCTGCGTAGCCGCGGCCGCTAACACGTCACGTCACGTCACGTCACGCCGCGGCACGGCACGGCAGTGGTGTCTTTGCTTCCCTCTCTTTCTTTTTTTCCTTCTGCTTGCTCCCGCGACCGTGGCCCCGCCCGGCCCGCGCAGCGCTGCGGTCATTGCCCGCTCGGCGCGCCGGTCGCGGCGCCGTGTCCGGCCCGGGTCGCCAGCCTGCCGCGGCCGCTGCAGCTACCGCCGCTGCCCTGCCCTGTCCTGCCCGTCTTCCCGGACGCGATCTGCTAATTGCCGACTTCCTCGTGCCCCGGGCCGTCCACGCCGCACAGACCTGCTCCGCCGGTTGCCGCCGTCGCCACCGCTACTACTACATTACGCCGCCGCTGATGCTTCCCGCAAATCGGCCGCTCGTCGCCACCGTCGTTTTTCACGTCTAACCTCCTCGGGGTCGCCATCGGAACTTCCTAGGCATTAGCGCTCGTTAAACACTATTCCCGTCTGATCTGTTGAATGGCCGCTTCTGGTAACGTCAGGTAGGTTGGATCTTGTCTCCTTGGGAATGTTTAGTACACTCTAAGATTTAAAAAAAAAAAAAAAAAAAAAAAAATACGGCACACCACGGAGGAATTGTAATGTAAATGTACAGACAAACGAATAGTTACAATTTCAGAAAAAAATGGATGATTTATTCTCAACGAAGAGCTTCACAAATTGCACAAGTCAATAACGTATTGGTCAACCTGTGGCCCCCAGACAAGCAGTGATTTCCATTGACAGAGAGAGCTTTTGGATGTCCTCCTGAGAGATATCGTGCCAAATTCTGTCCAACTGGTGCGGTAGATCGTCAAAATCCCGAGCTGATTGGAAGGCCCTGCCCACAATCATCCAAATGTTGTCAGTTGAGGAGAGATTCGGTGACCTTGCTATGCGAGGTAGAGTTTACTAAGTGCCAACACAAGCAACAGAAAACTCTCGCTGTGCATGGGCGGGAATTATGTTGCTGAAATGTAAGCCCTGGATGACAGGTTATCGGGCCTTAATTCAAAGCGGGACTCATCATTGAAGATAATTCTACTTCAGTGAATGAGATTCCAGGTCGAAGACGTGTCTAGAGACGTAGCAGACAGCGGTGGGATAATAGCGGTGGGCTACCAAACTGACTGTCGCCGGCCTTGACGCCCGACAACCAGGAATAGTGCTCCATTTATTTGCGGATAGGGTGGATTTTGAATTTATTGTTCTTCTTACATTATTTGACTTTTGATTTTAGATTTTCCTTTTTAGAGGGTACGGTATAATTTCGGCATTCGCCTTACAAGTGAGTAAAAGCCCTCTAAAATCTAAAATAGGATTATGTTTTGGAGATTGTTTAGGTTCGATGATTATTCTGCGAGCTTATCTTTCTTAGCTTTCATATAGGACAGGGCTGATGTTGCTAGCTAGTTCTGTTTCGATGTATCCTTCCTCTGTTTTCTGTGCACATTGGCCGGCCGGTGTGGCCGCGCGGTTCTAGGCGCTCCAGTCTGGAACCGCGTGCCCACTACAGTCGCAGGTTCAAATCCTGCCTCAGGCATGGATGTGTGTGATGTCCTTAGGTTAGTTAGGTTTAAGTAGTTCTAAGTTCTAGGGCACCGATGACCTCAGATATTAAGTCCCATAGTGCTCAGAGCCATTTGAACCATTTTGTGCACATTGAGCTACTGTATGAGGCGTGCAACTGTTTTGAAATCTCAGAACGCTTAAAATAATACTCTTCAAATTAATCTTAAGAGAAATATGCTATGGGACCGATTTAAGAATTTCTGCAAGAAAAAACAACTACTTAAAAAATATTAAATATGCATCGAAATATCTGGAGGCAGGTACTGGGTAAATAAAGGAGGCTAAAAAATTTAAATATCAAGGGGAGATAATCCAAGAAAATGGTTTGAAAAGAACAGCTTCAGGAGAAAGGGTAAATTAAACAGGAATTGGCTGTGAGCACTATGGGACTTAACATCTATGGCAGGCTGTTCCAACCGAGCTCCAGGGAGCCGGAGCGCTCCGGAGCGCTCACTGTGGCAGCTCGGAGCCCGCGTGGAAGGGGAAAGCGAACTCACTGCCCCCTGGCCGCATGCATCCGCAACTGACGCAATAATCCGTGTTCAATGACAGCGATGATTAGCCGCGGGAGCCCTGTATCTCTATTGGAGGAAACCTTTCTATTCATTGAGAGGGATGGTCGTCCGCAGTGTCTTGTATGTCATAAAGTATTTAATTCTGCGAAGAGGTACAATATACAACGACATTATACACGTCTTCACGCAGCGCACTCTACGATCAGGTAGAAAGCGTTGCACGCAGAGAACTGATAGCCAGGCTTAGAAACTACATACCAGGGGACGTAAGTTTAAAAACGGTTTCGTAATACGGAGGGTATCAAAACATGTAACATAGTTCGTATTCTATAATGCGTTTATAATTTTCAGGTGAATGAGAGCGGAGAAAACACTACCGAATCTGCAATTCGAGCAAGCTGCAGGGTCGTTCACATCATTGCGGCGAGTGGCAAGCCGTTTTCGGTGGGACCACTCGTAAAATCGTGCAAGGGAGGTGCAGGCAATTCAAGGGGTTTGCCTGTCGAAGCAAACAATATCTCGTCGAATCCTGGACATGGCAGCGGATTTAGAGACACAACTCAGGAAAAAGGCGGAGAGATTTGTTGCATTTTCGCTGGCGCTTGACTAAAGCACCGACATATCTGACTGTTCTCACCTTGCAGTCTTCGTGTGTGGTGTCGACATGGAGCTGCAGGTAACTGAGGAACTCTTGGATGTGGTACCACTCGATTACACCGCACCAATACGTGACATTTTTGAAGCTGTTTGTGAATCAGTGGACAATTTGAATTTGCCGTGGGATAAGCTCCATTCTGTAGCGACAGACGGTGCACCACAAATGATCGGGTGTCACCAAGGTTATGCTTCTCGTTTGAAAAATAAACTCAGGGACGAATTCGGGAAAGACATTTTGACTCTTCATTGTTTTATTCACCAAGAGGCACTGTGCGCTGAAACAGTAGAGCTAGGTGGCGTAATGAAAGATGTCGTGAAGTGTGTGAATTTTGTGCCGGTGTGAATCATCGCCAATTCAAAGGATTCCTGAAAGATATGGAAGCGGAGTATGGGGATATACCTTACCACAGTACAGTTCGTTGGCTGAGTCGGGGAAAAGTTCTTGATGTTTTCTTTGCCATTCGTGAGGAAATAACCCTTTTTCTCGAAATGAAAGGGGAAGAAATGCGTTGTCTGAAAGATATAAAATGGATATCAGAGCTGGCGTTCCTAGCTGACATAACTATGCATCTGAATAATTTAAATCTGTCATTGCGGGGCAAAGGGCAGCTAATCGTTGACATGCACGACCAGATCAAAGCGTTCATGCAAAAGTTACGTTTATTTGAGAGGCATATGACTAATGGACATTTAACGTTCTTCAATCATCTTGCTTCTTTATAACTACCTGAAGGTACTACTTTCGGCGATTACCAAGCGAAGTTAAAGCAGCTCATCACGTCGTTTGAAACACGATTCCGAGATCTCACTAGTTTGGAAATGGAACTTAAGGTGTTCAGCACTCCTTTTTCAGTTTCCCCCGATGACTTGTCATCGTCACTTCAATTGGAGATTATTGATTAGCAAAATTCAACTTTGTTGACAGACAGGTGCTTCAACACGTTTGATTTGTCATGATGGTATCATTCATTACAGCAAAAAACATTTCCCAAGCTTCACAACAATGCCGCTCAGATCATGTGCTTGTTTGGATCTACGTATTGTTGTGAGCAGCTTTTCTCAGCAATGAAAAGAGTAAAAAGTAAGGAACGATCGTTTCTTCAGGATGCAACAATGAAGGCCATCCTCCGCATTACCGCTGTGAACACTTTGACGCCTGATATTTTCGATCTTGTAATGAAAAGAAAAGTCAAGCTACAGAGGCCCAATAAATTTAGTATGCAATTTCTTATAAAACAGTTGTTTCTTATTTATTTCCTGAACATCGTATTTCCTGGTGTAGCATGTCACCACAGGAGCTAAAAGTATGAGGTTGTCGATCTTGTAAGACGCAACTGGCACATCAAAACGCTTGCCTTGCCGCCTGCCTCAGCCTGCCGTGCCACCTGCCGGCGTGCGGGCCCACTTGAATAGCCACAGCGCGCGACACGGCTCCCTGGAGCAGGGAGCGCTCCGCGGCTCACAACGGAGCCGACGAGCTGGAACAGCCTGATCTATGGTCATCAGTCCCCTAGAACTTAGAACTACTTAAACCTAACTAACCTAAGGACATCACACAACACCCAGTCATCACGAGGCAGAGAAAATCCCTGACCCCGCCGGGAATCGAACCCGGGCGCGGGAAGCGAGAACGCTACCACACGACCACGAGCTGCGGACAAACAGGAATTGAATATGATGTAACTAAAGACCTTTAGAATGAAAAAAATGCCTGTCTACAAACGGAAAATTAAGGAATTACAACAGAATACCCATATGCGAGCAACTGTACAACACTAAACTATAATACAGGTAACTGAGAAATATTACAAACGCGAATCATTAGTGAAGTATTAAGCCCACGAAATACTATTGAAGGTTGGAAGTTTCGAAATAATTGGAAATTACGAAATAACAATGAAATGTATCGAAGCGTACAAATCATATCAGAAGCAAAGAGGTAAAGAAGACTGGTATTTTTGGACATTTTTGTCGGGTGTTCACATTAAGTTTTTTACTCCTTGTCCTCTAAGCTAGAGGTTTCCAACGCGGATGCGGGACAAACCAAGTTTCAATGCAGCTCAAGCAGTGAGCATCTGTCACACGATCAGTGAAAATCATAACATTCTTTTATGATAAACTGAATATTTTGAATTTGAAGTTCACACCAAACGCGTTCTTTTGTTTTCCCTCTCTGCATTTAGAGTTAAGTGTATTATTTGCGGCCCAGAGATACTCATTTTCTTCCAGTGTGTCCCAGGTAATCTAAGAGGTGGGACACCCCTGCTCTAAGGGACCGTTTTCTGCAGTTTGTCCCCATTTACAAAAATAGCCTTGTGAATTGCGTCCAGTCAAGACAAGAAACCATGTGCTACTAAGCTATGTACTCGTAAATATACACCGATCAACCAGTACATTATGACCACCGACCTGCTACCGATATGAACCCGTCCAGGCGACAACAGTGTCACCTGGCGAGGAATAGCTTCTAGTCAGACACACGCACGGTGCATGTATTATCAGTGAGCGTGCTTTCAGTGTGTAGAACGGGGAAGGCGGGCTATGTATCTGAGTTTGACCGAAGGAAGATTGTGAAGGCTGGGAGGCTCGGTACGAGCATTTTGGAAACTGCACGACTTGTCGCGTGTTCAAGGAGTGGTGTGGTGAGTGCATTCAACACGTGGTGAAACTAAGGTGAATCTTCGTCCAGACGTCGTGCCACACCTCATTATAGATGTCGGACGTCGTGGATTGGGCAGACTAGTAAAACAAGACAGGCGACGAACTGTGGCTCAACTAACATCAGACTTTAACGCTGGGCAGAATACAAGTGTGTCTGAGCACACAGTGGATCGAACACTCCTAACGATGGCCCTCCGCAGCCGACTAACCATACATGCGCCAACAATTTTAACACCATGACATCGCAACTACAACTGAAATGGGCACGTCACCGTCGGCACTATACGTTGGCGGAGTGGCAGAACGTTGCATGGTTTGATGCATCGCGATATCTTCTTCATCATGCCGATGGGAGTGCGCGAATCCGCCGTTTTCCAGGGGGTCTGCTCCTTGACACATGTACTGCGGGACGGAGCCAAGCTACCGGCGGTTACGTTACGCTCTGAGGAACATTCACGTGAGCGTCCAAGGGTCCAGTGGAGCTCTACAAGTCACCATGACGGCCGCGAAGCATCGTACAGCCCTTCATGACCATCGCGTTTGCCGACGGCAGTGGCAGTTTTCAGCAGGATAATGCGCCTTATCACAAGGCCAGGAGTGTGATGGAGTGGTTCGAGGAACTCAATGGCGAGTTCCAACTGATGTGCTGGCCCACCAGTTCACCAGATCGGAACCATCTGCAATGTGATTGAACGTGCCGTTGTGGCCTAGCGGTTCTAGGCGCTTCAGTCTGGAACCGCGCGACCGCTACGGTGGCAGGGTGGAATCCTGCCTCGGGCACGGATGTGTGTGATGTCCTTAGGTTAGTTGGGTTTAAGTAGTTCTGAGTTCTAGGGGACTGATGACCTCAGATGTTAAGTCCCATAGTGCTCAGAGCCATTTGAACCACTTTTTGAACGTGCCGTCAGAGCTCATTGCCCGCATCCCCGGAATTAACGGGAATTAGGTGGCTTGTGTGTGCGGATGTGGTGCCAGCTCCCTCCAGCGTCCTACCTAGGCCTCGTTGCTTCCGTGCCACGACGCGTCGCTGCTGTTATCCGTGCCAAAAGTGAACATATTGGCTATTACGTAGGTGGTCATAACGTTCTGTTTAGCAAACCATTCGGAATATAACATCATTCCATTCATTACACCCAGTGTGAATTGTTAACTGCAATGTGACTTATACTGGCAGTCACGTAAGGATAGTACGCAACCAGTCGCTTTTTAAATCTGATACCATTTATTGTACTATTAAGTAGCCACAGCCGCCTCTTCACAGGACTGAGGTGTTACCGGAACATTACATTCCAGACCAATTCTAGCCTCCAGGTATCAGTAACAAATTCCTTTCAGTAGTGTATATTTTGCCACGTTACACATACACACACACACACACACACACACACACACACACACACACACACACACACAATAAACAAAGAAAGGAAATAAACGTCCAGTCGAAGAACCTAAGCATATCATTAAGGGGGATAGGACGTCAAACGTCCTGGAGCGGGAGAGACACCACAGGACTTTTTAATTCCCACTGTCTATACTTTTACGAATAAATTCATAAAACTTTGTCAGCATGACCAGGAACGATTCAGGATTTACACTCAGTGGAAGTTCAAAAAATAACAAAATTAATTTTGTTTCACATGTGGAAGTTCATCATTTTTTCACTTACTATTGGCTGCGTTTGTTGCTCTAGGTACACGTTTCTTCATAAGTAAGAGAGATCCTTCGATGAATTTTGCACAGCATACAAACCATACTTGCAGGTGTATGAAACTCTAGAAATTATTCAATTTATGAAAAAATGAACGTGATGTTACATTCTAAACTTCATGTTTAGAAAAAACTCAAATTTTATCGTTAATTATCTCAATTTTTACCACAGTTTTCAATAGATTTGGAAAATTCTAGAGTTTCATACACCTGTAATTATGGTTTGTATGCTGTGCAAAATTCATCGAAGAATCTTCCTCACTTATGAAGAAAAGTGCACCTATAGCAACAAATGCAGCCAATGGTAAGTGAAAAAAGTTCAAATTTCAAATGTAAAAAAAAACACTTATTTTCTTATACTTTTGAACTTCCACTGCTATGAGTGTAAATCCTGAATCCTTTCTGGCCGTTTTGACAAAGTTTTATGAATTTATGTAGAAAAGTATAGACAGTGGAAATTAAAATGTCCTCTGGTGCCTCTCCTGCTCCAAGTCGTCCCGTTTGACGTCCCCCCCCCCCCCCCCCCAAAGGCAGCATTAGCTGCATAAGTAACTTGCGGCGTTACTGAAGATTCACATCGTTTATTTTTCTGGACTGTGTCCACTATTTTGAAAGAACAAGTCAGGGATGGATCTGCAGTCTTCCCCTTTCTGCCGTTTGTGCAACAGTTTGTAGAAACTCTGAGGTCTGTTCGGAGAGTTTGCTCTACTTCGCGGCAGACGGGAATTGTCGGGTGTGTGTCGCAATTCCTGGTGAGAGTGATTTCGTGCGGGTAATGGGCGAGGTTGCGGGGGAGGACGGGCGGCGGCAGCTTAATCCGCGCCTGTCTGCCGGCTCTCGCCCACGACGGGGAGGCCAGAGGCGCGGCTGGACGCACGCGATGGCCCACTTCCGGCCCGTCGACCCGCTGGCCGGTACGGGACGCCGCAGGAAACGGGACCAGGTCGCCGAGCTGTGTAACTGCCACAAAAACACCGGCGCCTCTCTTATGGCTTTACTGCTTGATGGCTGGCATAAAACTGGCGCTGTACAGGCTCCCGTGCATCTCGCGGCGCCGGAAGAGCAGTGTTTCGGCTGCGGTAACAAGAGCTGACAAGAGTCGAATTATTTGCTGAGAAGGAAGTGAGTAACGCCCAAACATCATGAACGGACAAAAGGGGTAATTCCCAGTGTTCTCTGTACCAAAGACTTTTTTGTTGTGGCGAAAGCCTGGGTGTTTTATTATATACAAACACGGAATGAAAGTACCTTTGCTGTACTGTTATATAGTCTACGTCTATCATTGCGAATAGGTGGGGTCCAACCCACACTGCGGATGATGATCTGATGTCCGGACCGAGTTGCATTCTTTGCTGTAGCTGCACGTATCAGAAGAGAGGCAGGTTACTCACTCCACTATGACAGATAGTCAAGACAACTGGACCCGGAGTGTGCGAGACTTTCTTCTTGTGAGGGACTTCTTCCTTGAGCTACGGAAGACTATAGAATCTCCTGTACAAAACTGGCTGCAAGATGCATAACTTTAGGTAATAGCAATACTCAATTCATCAATAAACCAAACTGACCAGACTAAAAACTTTATTCTTACTGGAGTTTCAAATTTACAACACTATTTATTAAAAATGAGTCAGATTAACGAAACGAATGTCGGAGGATGTGACCGGTCTATGACGCGAATACGCCCTGCGCCCGCAAGCGAGAAACTGCCGAGCGTGATCATCAAGCCGTCTTGTTCTGTGCTCGCTGATGGGAGCACGTAACTCGCTATCGAACGAACCAGTTATAGTTTCGCAGTTCAAAGTAATATTGTTAAGAGTTTTTCGGGCAACGTTCGATTTGGTATAAATAACTATCAAGGGAAACAGTGATATTAGGTACAATAGTTGGGGAGCTCGATATTATGATTAAACTGCGGTCGCAGTATTGACGAAGGGGTTTTAGTGCATCTCACGCGGCATTTATTTTACCATATTTACAGATATGAGTGTTCCTGATTTTTCTTGGAGAAATAAATGAGGTGGCATCCGTTTTTCTTGAATAAAAGTTTTTCAACCTTGTTCTAGTGACAGGAAGATTGCGAAATTCGACCACCAGACTGGAATACGTACACCGCTAACAGTTGATGAACCGCCTTGAGTAGGCTACGAACGAGTTTTGCCTATTATCTCCACAACACCAATGCAGGAATACAGCTCAGGTTGTCAAAAGGTCAAAACCCTCACTAAAACTCCGCACAAATTTCCACGAGAAGAAATGGAATTTATTTGCTTCTGTTGCATCTTGCCAAGACCGCTTCGTTCTGCGTATACTAGGCTCCACGCTCTGATACAAGACTCCTCGGTGGAAAAGGACTAAACAGAATTCCACGCCCGCTCAAGGTAAAAACGCTTCCGATTGTTGTAGTCTTTCCGTACATGAAAAGTAGCTCTGTTGATAATAAAGGCTAACACCAGACTTGGGTTAGATATTTCAAAACACCAATTCCATAGTGCGCACGACTTACAGCCTCAACCTCGAGAGAGATGTCGGGCGACTCACAGGTTTCGCGAGCTCTGAACTACTCCACGAGATTATTTAATATTTAACCGTTCCAACCAGTCAGTCTCAGGGATAGATTCAGCTGTTTCCGTTGTTTACTTAGCGCCTCCGCTAAGAAAATGTCTCTAGAAGGTGCTGCTTCCTGCCACGATCTTAAGTTCGCCTGGCCTCACGATATGTCACAACCTCCTTGGGCCAACCATGTGGGTTCAGGCCATGAACCATTTAGCGACGACTCATTGCCTCTAGCCTGGAGAAAACCACCTTGTTTAGGATACTGGAAACCGTCTTTAGCATACACAATGGAGACAGGACGATTAGTCAGGAATGGACTGCGAATGATATGTTAGACCATCAACGCGCATCGGTTTTCATTCGAAACAACCACAACATTTTCCACTGGGCACAGGAAATACTATGTACTTCCAACTTCACATTTTACCACAAGTATTAGTCCACATCTGAATCGCACATGCCTCCGTCTGTGGCCTGTGGCGTCAGTAGCAATCAAAATCTCCTGACGTATCAAAGATTTTTGGTTTTTGGGTTGCACGAAGACATTTGTACGTAGAACTGGTATATACAGCAAATGAGCTGTTAAATATGCATCATATTCTACACAGATGCTGGCCTCTTTGAGAAACGAGAGATGCAGCGAGACAAGTAACATGTTATTCTGAGAGTAGAAAAGTGCACTGGACCCTAAGGTGGACCTCTTGCAAATTACTGAGAAATGATTTCGAAATGTTATAAATTTCACTGGACTGTTGCCAGTGTACTGAGAAGTATTGTAAATTTATTGTGAACTGTTGGGAGTGTATCTTAGATTACTGTAGGTTTGTAAACCGTAAATAAGTAACAAAGAAAAAGGCGGAGATATTCGCTAGCAGTTTATGCCCGGAGAAGAATTCACGTAGGTGGTACAAAGAGAGTAGAATCTACATTCATGCAGAGAGTCAAGCACCTCTGAAACCTTTCTCGGTCTCTGCAAATAAATAAAGGTGTTTGCAAAATGTCACGAAAGCCTTGTAAGACAAGGGGAAAGCAACATGACAAACCTGTGGCCGGTGCCTGATCACTCAGGAAGGAAGGAACAACCTGATAGGATAGCCTGGGCAGCGACGATAATTCAGTTTATTACTAATGCGGTGGTAAAATCTGGACTACGTATCTGTATCAGAAGGCAGCATGTAGCAGAAAAACATGGCAAGCTCACAATGCCGAAATCATGTTTTAAGAGAAGTTCTGTAATGCTGGGCTTGCACAGGAGGTAGTTTAACGCCGTTGTAGATCTAATGACTGGCCATGGGAATTTCAGAGCACATCTGCACACGACAGATTTGTAGAAAGAAGCCCTAAGAGTGGACTACGTGGTACTGGTGAAGAAACATCATCACATTTAATCTTCTAATGCCGAAGCAATGAAGGCTAAAAGACACAAAATATTTGGGTCATTAATTGATGAAGGAACTATGGCTAACAGAGTTCTAGAAAAGGAGCTCCTATTACTCTTTAAGGGTACTGGTTGGTTTCTCGAGAAGGACAGGGAGAGGTACCGCACTGATTTTCAGTGTGGGCGACAGGGGGGGCTAGGATGACAGTTGTTTTTTCTCCCTGGTTAAATCAAGTTAACACAGGAAAATAAACACCAGATTGATCCGTTCCGAAAACCATTCCAAAATGAGAAATTTTAAAAGTGAACCATTCTAAACAGAACATGTGTTTGTACACGTATACTTGTTTGGTTGGCTGTTTACAAAACGAATAAAATGTAGCCAGTCATTCAATTTATTTAATTTTTCATTTACGATGCATTTCGGAAGTTTTGTACAACATCAGGTGCCAGATCCGGTGTTTAGTTAAGGTGCACTGATCCTGGGAACCAAACAAGTCAAAATACCTGTAGTCCTCTGCATCTTCGTTGTGTACTTTGCTCTGAGAGCACTGCATTTAAACTTAAGATATTCATTGTTTACAAACTTCAGCATCTCTTGTTTCTAATTCTTAGGCGAAACTGTGTTTGCCCTTTGTGCGTCCCAATACAAGCTAAATCACCGCTTCGTGATTGCGGTGCGAAGTTTCGGAAACGCATTTCATGTATGATGGAAGATAACGTTCGAGCCTCTACGGTCAAAAATGGATTCCGCGGCGCACTGTAAAGAAGGCGCAGACAGTAACTGCGGCCGTTTAATTGCCGTTCCTGCTCTTCCTGGGCGCGGAGGCGGCGCACATACCTGCGAGACCTCGCCCCGGGCGCGCCGGAGCGCTACACAATTAAGGGCGGCCCGTCAACACAAAAATTACCCCATTAATTATTGCGAGCCTGACCCCCGGCAGCAACACCGCCCTCGCGGGCCTCCCCCGTCTTTAGAGCCACTATAATCTCGCAGTTATTTTCGTATCTTCCGAGAGAGGAGGGTAAGGAGGGGGGGGGGGCAGCGTGGCCAGCACACTGCTCTTACGGCGGGATAGAATTCTGAAAATCCTTCGTGATATCCTCATTTAAGGGTGCCTTAGTTACCTAAAATGGCATACTTTGGTTGGCTGTTTGATTCGGGGGAGGGAACCAAACAGCGGGGTCATCGATCCCATCGGATTAGGGAAGGACGTCAGCCGCGCCCTTTCAAAGGAACCGTCCTGGCATTTGCCTGAAACAATTTAGGGAAATCACGGAAAAACCTAAATCAGGATGGCCGGACACGGCTTTGAACCGTCGTTCTGCCGAATGCGAGTCCAATGTGCTAAGCACTTGCGCCACCTCGCTCGGTGGCATACTTTAGGAGTGCTTCTTTTAACAATACCGTGGATGATTTTCTTAACCAATTATGTTCTGCAGAGCCAGTGCTCCAACGTCAGGGGCGTAATGGGGCCCCTTAGGGATATGGCAGCAAGAGAGGGGAAGAAAACAAATGTGCACTCCGTGTGCATACCGGGGGGAGTCATTCCAGATGTGGAAAGGGTCCTTCCGGATGCCATGAAGGGTACGGGGTGCACCCATCTGCAGGTGGTCGCTCATGTCGGCACCAATGATGTGTGTCGCTATGGATCGGAGGAAATCCTCTCTGGCTTCCGGCGGCTATCTAATTTGGTGAACACTGCCAGTCTCGCTAGCGGGATGAAAGAGCTCACCATCTGCAGCATCGTCGACAGGACTGACTGCGGACCTTTGGTACAGAGCCGAGTGGAGGGTCTGAATCAGAGGCTGAGACGGTTCTGCGACCGTGTGGGCTGCAGATTCTTCGACTTGCACCATAGGGTGGTGGGGTTTCGGGTTCCGCTGGATAGGTCAGGAGTCCACTACACGCAGCAAGCGCCTACACGGGTAGCAGGGGTTGTGTGGCGTGGACTGGGCGGTTTTTTAGGTTAAATGGCCTCGGGCAAGTACAGAAAGGGCAGCAGTCTCAAAGGGTGCGGGGCAAAGTCAGGACATGCGGGGGCGAAGCAGCAATCGGTATTGTAATTGTAAACTGTCGAAGCTACGTTGGTAAAGTACCGGAACTTCAAGCGCTGATAGAAATCACCGAAGCTGAAATCGTTATAGGTACAGAAAGCTGGCTGAAGCCAGAGATAAATTCTGCCGAAATTTTTACAAAGGCACAGACGGTGTTTAGAAATGATACATTGCACGCAACCGGTGGTGGCGTGTTTGTCGCTGTTAATAGTCGTTTATTCTGTAGTGAAGTAGAAGTGGATAGTTCCTGTGAATTATTATGGATGGAGGTTACACTCAACAACCGAGCTAGGTTAATAGTTGGCTCCTTTTACCGACCTCCCTACTCAGCAGCAATAGTGGCAGAACAACTGAGAGAAAATTTGGAATACATTTCACATAAATTTTCTCAGCATGTTATAGTCTTAGGTGGAGATTTCAGTTTACTGGATATAGACTGGGACACTCAGATGTTTAGAACGGGTGGTAGGGACAGAGCATCGAGTGACATTATACTGAGTGCACTATCCGAAAATTACCTCGAGCAATTAAACAGAGAACCGACTCGTGGAGATAACATCTTGGACCTACTGATAACAAACAGACCCGAACTTTTGGACTCTGTAAGTGCAGAACAGGGAATCACTTATCATAAGGCCGTTGCAGAATCCCTGAATATGGAAGTTAATAGGAATATAAAAAAAGGGAGGAAGGTTTATCTGTTTAGCAAGAGTAATAGAAGGCAGATTTCAGACTACCTAACAGATCAAAACGAAAATGTTGAGTGTTTATGGAAAAAGTTCAAGGCAATCGTAAAATGCATTTTAGACAGGTACGTGCCGAGTAAAACTGTGAGGGACGGGAAAAACCCACCGTGGTTCAACAACAAAGTTAGGAAACTACTGCGAAAGGAAAGAGAGCTTCACTCCAAGTGTAAACGCAGCCAAAACCTCTCAGACAAACAGAAGCTAAACGATGTCAAAGTTAGCGTAAGGAGGGCTATGCGTGAAGCGTTCAGTGTATTCGAAAGTAAAATTCTATGTACCGACTTGACAGAAAATCCTAGGAAGTTCTGGTCTTACGTTAAATCAGTAAGTGACTCGAAACAGCATATCCAGACACTCCGGGATGATGATGGCATTGAAACAGAGGATGACACGCGTAAAGCTGAAATACTAAACACCTTTTTCCAAAGCTGTTTCACAGAGGAAGACCGCAATGCAGTTCCTTCTCTAAATCCTCGCACAAACGAAAAAATGGCTGACATCGAAATAAGAGTCCAAGGAATAGAAAACCAACTGGAATCACTCAACAGAGGAAAGTCCACTGGACCTGACGGGATACCAATTCGATTCTACACAGAGTACGCGAAAGAACTTACCCCCTTCTAACAGCCGTGTACCGCAAGTCTCTAGAGGAACGGAAGGTTCCAAATGACTGGAAAAGAGCACAGGTAGTCCCAGTCTTCAAGAAGGGTCGTCGAGCAGATGCGCAAAACTATAGACCTATATCTCTGACGTCGATCTGTTGTAGAATTTTAGAACATGTTTTTTGCTCGCGTATCATGTCGTTTTTGGAAACCCAGAATCTACTCTGTAGGAATCAACATGGATTCCGGAAACAGCGATCGTGTGAGACCCAACTCGCTTTATTTGTTCATGAGACCCAGAAAATATTAGATACAGGCTCCCAGGTAGATGCTATTTTCCTTGACTTCCGGAAGGCGTTCGATACAGTTCCGCACTGTCGCCTGATAAACGAAGTAAGAGCCTACGGAATATCAGACCAGCTGTGTGGCTGGATTGAAGAGTTTTTAGCAAACAGAACACAGCATGTTGTTATCAATGGAGAGACGTCTACAGACGTTAAAGTAACCTCTGGTGTGCCACAGGGGAGTGTTATGGGACCATTGCTTTTCACAATATATATATATATAAATGACCTAGTAGATAGTGTCGGAAGTTCCATGCGGCTTTTCGCGGATGATGCTGTAGTATACAGAGAAGTTGCAGCATTAGAAAATTGTAGCGAAATGCATGAAGATCTACAGCGGATAGGCACTTGGTGCAGGGAGTGGCAACTGACCCTTAACATAGACAAATGTAATGTATTGCGAATTCATAGAAAGAAGGATCCTTTATTGTATGATTATACACTCCTGGAAATGGAAAAAAGAACACATTGACACCGGTGTGTCAGACCCACCATACTTGCTCCGGACACTGCGAGAGGGCTGTACAAGCAATGATCACACGCACGGCACAGCGGACACACCAGGAACCGCGGTGTTGGCCGTCGAATGGCGCTAGCTGCGCAGCATTTGTGCACCGCCGCCGTCAGTGTCAGCCAGTTTGCCGTGGCATACGGAGCTCCATCGCAGTCTTTAACACTGGTAGCATGCCGCGACAGCGTGGGCGTGAACCGTATGTGCAGTTGACGGACTTTGAGCGAGAACGTATAGTGGGCATGCGGGAGGCCGGGTGGACGTACCGCCGAATTGCTCAACACGTGGGGCGTGAGGTCTCCACAGTACATCGATGTTGTCGCCAGTGGTCGGCGGAAGGTGCACGTGCCCGTCGACCTGGGACCGGACCGCAGCGACGCACGGATGCACGCCAAGACCGTAGGATCCTACGCAGTGCCGTAGGGGACCGCACCGCCACTTCCCAGCAAATTAGGGACACTGTTGCTCCTGGGGTATCGGCGAGGACCATTCGCAACCGTCTCCATGAAGCTGGGCTACGGTCCCGCACACCGTTAGGCCGTCTTCCGCTCACGCCCCAACATCGTGCAGCCCGCTTCCAGTGGTGTAGCGACAGGCGTGAATGGAGGGACGAATGGAGACGTGTCGTCTTCAGCGATGAGAGTCGCTTCTGCCTTGGTGCCAATGATGGTCGTATGCGTGTTTGGCGCCGTGCAGGTGAGCGCCTTAATCAGGACTGCATACGACCGAGGCACACAGGGCCAACACCCGGCATCATGGTGTGGGGACCGATCTCCTACACTGGCCGTACACCACTGGTGATCGTCGAGGGGACACTGAATAGTGCACGGTACATCCAAACCGTCATCGAACCCATCGTTCTACCATTCCTAGACCGGCAAGGGAACTTGCTGTTCCAACAGGACAATGCACGTCCGCATGTATCCCGTGCCACCCAACGTGCTCTAGAAGGTGTAAGTCAACTACCCTGGCCACCAAGATCTCCGGATCTGTCCCCCATTGAGCATGTTTGGGACTGGATGAAGCGTCGTCTCACGCGGTCTGCACGTCCAGCACGAACGCTGGTCCAACTGAGGCGCCAGGTGGAAATGGCATGGCAAGCCGTTCCACAGGACTACATCCAGCATCTCTACGATCGTCTCCATGGGAGAATAGCAGCCTGCATTGCTGCGAAAGGTGGATATACACTGTACTAGTGCCGACATTGTGCATGATCTGTTGCCTGTGCCTATGTGCCTGTGGTTCTGTCAGTGTGATCATGTGATGTATCTGACCCCAGGAATGTGTCAATAAAGTTTCCCCTTCCTGGGACAATGAATTCACGGTGTTCTTATTTCAATTTCCAGGAGTGTATGATAGCGGAACAAACACTGGTAGCAGTTACTTCTGTAAAATATCTGGGAGTGTGCGTGCGGAACGATTTGAAGTGGAATGATCATATAAAATTAATTATTGGTAAGGCGGGTACCAGGTTGAGATTCATTGGGAGAGTCCTCAGAAAATGTAGTCCATCAACAAAGGAGGTGGCTTACAAAACACTCGTTCGACCTATACTTGAGTATTGCTCATCAGTGTGGGATCCGTACAAGATCGGGTTGACGGAGGAGATAGAGAAGATCCAAAGAAGAGCGGCGCGTTTCGTCACAGGGTTATTTGGTAACCGTGATAGCGTTACGGAGATGTTTAGCAAACTCAAGTGGCAGACTCTGCAAGAGAGGCGCTCTGCATCGCGGTGTAGCTTGCTCGCCAGGTTTCGAGAGGGTGCGTTTCTGGATGAGGTATCGAATATATTGCTTCCCCCTACTTATACCTTCCGAGGAGATCACGAATGCAAAAATTAGAGAGATTAGAGCGCGCACGTAGGCTTTCAGACAGTCGTTCTTCCCGCGAACCATACGCGACTTGAACAGAAAAGGGAGGTAATGACAGTGGCACGTAAAGGGCCTTCGCCACACACCTTTGGGTGGCTTGCGGAGTGTAAATGTAGATGTAGATGTAGCTGTAGACCACAACATGGAGGAGACGCCACAACTAGTCGTCCTTCCTTCTTTTCGTCAGCACTCCGGCCATAAAATTATTCATCTCCATGAGACATCTTGATGATACCACGTAAATCAGCCTGTAGCCTTGATAATATCATCCATTTGCGGAAGAAAAAAGTCCACAAGTTTCTTTATGTATTATGTATCTAACAAGCATACCACACGGCCATCGGATTTTTGTAATTTTCTACAGTCAGTCATCCAAAACAGTTCAGTGTAACACTTAAAAATTCTCATGAAAATCAGCTTTTGACGTTTTCCCTGCGTCTTTAATTTGCTTATGCTACGAATATTTTTCGATGGGCCATGCGTTTCTGTCGTAGAACTCTCGCCCTTCAAGTTGGCAACCAAAACATTGGCCTTACTTCAGTAAATTAAAGATGCTCGAAAACCTTGAAAGTCGATTTTCTTGAGAATTTTAAGAGTTGTATCGACTGCTTTGGCAGATTAAAACCTGAGCTGTGAGCTTCAAGGATCATATGTACAAAAATATTTTAACGAAAGGTCCATTTACTAAGAGAACTTCCATGCAATGTAAAACATGTAAAGATAAAAGAAAAATTGGTGGGGGGCACGACTGGTAATAGTTGCTTGGAGTCTTGTTCTGGTCATTATCTTTTCGTTGTTTTCCTATCAGTTCGAACACCTACGACATTTAGATATGAAATTCATCGAATGTACCCTAATTAAATCACATGTAATGCAAGTTTTATTATTTATAATTACATACTGCACATGGAATTCCACTTTTCATTGCAAATAGAAATTCTTACTTACCGGCATTGAACTTTTATAAATGATAGTTAACAAAGATTGTAAAATTGAAAAAAAAAATATTACAAAATTATTTTTCCGTCTTTTGTATTTTATATTTCACGCTAATGCTCGTAGAACGTGCACATTTATTTAAAAATTTACATTGACTGTGAATCCAACAGTTTTTTTGTTAACAAATAACGCCAGTTCCCCACATGGCAAGCGAGCAGTGTATCACAGAACTACGAGGTCAACCAAAACATTGGCCTTACTTCAGAAAATTAAAGATGCTCGGAAAACATCAAAGTCGATTTTCTTGAGAATTTTAAGAGTTGTACGACTGTTTTGGCAGATTAACATCTGAGTTGTGAGCTTCAAGGATCATATGTATAAAAAATTACCAAAGTAAGTCACTTATTGTCGATTACATCCCACACTCTACGAGAGTGTCTACTGCTACGTTTCAGCCGCTTTTTGAAATAATCCCAGGCATTTCCTGTTGGGTTAAGGTCTCGTTAAGTGGCAGACCAGTGTAATCGCCGAGGTAGGCCGAGTGATCAAGGCTGTTTCATCTCGGAACACGGGAATGTCCTCTGCACACTAATCATGTCGACGAAGAACAAGGACCTCCCTTGTTCACCGACAGTTACTTACTTCCCCGGTAGAGGGTCACACGGCAGCCTAGTTCGAGTTCTGCCCATCTATATCGCTCCAAAGCGACCTGTGTGCCTATATAAGGGAATGACTACTATTTTATCTGGTAGACTTACATTCCGTTAGACTGTAGGGTAAACGTGCTGAGTTGTCGAGATGTAATAGAAGAGAGCTTCCTTTTCTTCCAGTAAAAACTTTATGTAAGGTGTTTTTTTATGTATCCTTTCTGTTACCTTTATATTGTTATCCTGTTTTATTTATGAAGGGGGATTACCGAGGAGAGCTGTTAGATAACAGGGTAGTTTGCTGTGGTTTTCTGGTCTGGATCTCAGAGTCCTCTGAAAGTAGTTGGAAATCTGGTGGGTGTTTGTGACATATGGGAGTGGTAACATTTTTAACCATGTCTCCCGTTTCAAAGCGTGACTCATGACTCTTATTTACACTGCTTTAATACTGTAGCAGTAAAAGGTATTAACCAAGGTCTGTCAACAAAGTTTTCGATCAAATTACACAGAGGTGACAAATGTCATGATGGGAAGGTAGCGCTAGTATAGCGTTCACGAAGTATAAAAGGGCAGTGCATTGGCGAAGCTGTCATTAGTACTCAGTTGATTCATGTGAAAAGATTCCCGACGTTATTATGGCCATACGACGGCAATTAACAGACTTTGAACGTGGAATGGTAGTTGGTGCTAGACGCATGGCACAGTCCGTTTCAGAAATCGTTTGGAAATTCAACATTCCGATATCCACTGTGTCAACCGTGTGCCGAGAATACAAAATTTCAGGCATTACCTCTCACCACGGACAGCACAGTGGCTGAACGCCTTCACTTAACGACCGAGAGCAGCAGCGTTTGCGTAATGTTCCCAATGCTAACAGACGAGCAAAACCACGTGAAATGACTGCAGAAATCAGTGTGGCGTGTACGACAAACGTATCCATTACAATAGTGCGGTGAAATTTGGCGTTAATGGGCTATGGCAGCACACGACAGCAGCGTGTGCGTTTTGCTAACAGTACGACGTTGCCTGCTGCTCCTCTCCTGGGCTCATGATAATATCGGTTGGGTCCTAGGCGACTGGAAAACCGGGCCTGATCAGATGAGTCCCAATTAGTAAGAGCTGATGGTAGGGTTCGAGTTTGGCGCAGATCCCACGAAGCTATAGACCCAAGTTGCTAACAAAGCACTGTGCAACGTGGTGGTGGATTCATAATTGAGTGAGTTGTGTTTACATGGATTGGACTGGTCCATCTGAACCGATCATCTGCAGCCATTCGTAGACTTCCTGCTCCCAAACAACGATGTCATGTCACTAGGTAATTAGTTTGAAGAACATTCTGGACAATTCCAGCGAATGATTTGGCCACCCAGATCGCACGACATGGTTTCGATCGAACACTTACGGGACATAATCGAGACGCGAGTTCGTGCACAAAATCTTGCATTGCCAACTCCTTCCCAATTGTGGATGACTATTGAGGCAGCATGGCTCAATATTTTTGCAGAGGACTTCCAACGACATGTTGAGTCCATGCGTCGAATTGTTACACTAAGCCTGGAATGAAGTAGTTTCGACACAATATTAGGAGGTACCCTATGACCTTTTTCATCACAGTGTACATGAGCGGTATATCCCATAATTTGTCTCATCGCTAATTGTATATCAACCGCTTAATGCAGAAAGGCAAAATGTTCACATTTCATACTTGCATAGTAAAGACAAAAAACTGACTATAAAATCAGGTTTAAGCATTTCGTCACGTGACATGTATTTCTGGTTTCTTGATGTATGTATTCTAAATTATTATATGCACGTAAAAGTTGGACATGTTCCCTTTCTGCAATACGCAGTGTTTGAGATTAATTTTAATGTTAAGGTACTTGCTTTGCTATGGAATTGTACATATAGAAGTCTTTTATTACAATAAACATTGTTTGTTAAGTATTTCTGAATAATATTTGACGTTTTGCACGGTTGTATTACTCACTTATCTTCATCTACACCACGAGATACAGATGTCGATGATCGGACTGAAGTCCAAAACTGCATCTTGTCTTGAGGGATACTGTCTTTGGAAAGAGTTCCAAAGGTTGCACAGCTTTTCTCAGCCTCAAAATATCCATCGTCAAGCCAGAATTATTCATGTTGCTCTTAACACTATGAGGATTTTCAGCTGAAAAGTCAACTCTCGATGTTTTGAAACAGTGAGAACCCTTTTCAGGTGTCTAGGAATGACTTTACCATACGAATCAACTACGAGGCGGGTTCTTTTACAGAAAGTAGGCCATCAGGAGCTGTATTCGATAAAACAACCCACTTTTATTTGAACACAGCAAAACATACTGTTTTTTGACCAATTTATTGTAATTATATGAGAAAGAATAATTACAAATCGAACAATTATTTCCAGAGCTACAATGTCATCCGCTGTATAGTAGCTTTCCTCCATTCACCAACATGTCCCTGTGTAGCTCCTCATCATCAGATAACGGAAAATTGACGACGTTGCCGGACTCATGTCATCGCGCAAACAGGTTTCCGTTTCGCGGTAGACAACTTAGAACAATAATTGTCAAAAAATGGAAAGTTATGAATTATGGACCAGTTGCCTTTCTGCGGAAAACGATTCATATGATTTCGGGCTGTGAGACTTCAAGCAAACGCAACGGAAGCTCCGGAGACGGGTCAGAGGAACGTGTCACATTTTGTCACGCTGTCGAGGCACATTTTAGTGCACGCATTATCGATCTGCTTCACGCCGTTTCGTGATCTCGATCACTTACGAACCTTAATGTATCAGGAGGTCGGCAAGGTCTAAGCTACATTTATCAGGAAAGGCGTACGAAATTTCACATTACGTCTTTGTTACTTTAATATATTTAAACCCTCATTTGAAGCTATTCTCGAGAAGCTTAAAGAGCGACTCGAGAGTGGCCGGTTTAGGACCGGTAGTAAGGAACACGTGTTAGTCCGTGTAACGGAAAGCAGAGAAGGCGGCCAGGTCGCAGACTGGAAGACCCGTGACGACTCTGGCTGCCCTGTCGCGGAGACGCCCGTGTCTTGCTTTCTCTCCGCCGTTGTGACTGGCAGATTATGCGATAAGCCGAGAGAAATTCGAATTTCTTCGCACGTCTTGTCAGGGATCAGAGCGCAAAGGTCGCGACCAGTTCGTAGCGCAAGACCCGAGCTTTCGCACGCTGTGACGGCCACTCTGAGCTTGTACGTTTGCGTGACTCAGCGTCCCTTTTGTCATCAACAGTCCAAACGGTTATGCGTACATTCCTGTCGTTCACAATCCTCGGCCAAGTAGTGGTGAAGTGCATTTAGGTTGAAATGCGAGCATAATGCCTGCCGTACACAAGCACTGCTGAACAACCCACGTAAAGAAGATATGTATGGCGATGTTGAAACTAACATATATTCGCATCCAAATGGGACTGCGGGGTTGTACTGGCATGCGTGGATAAAAACGCTTGCTGCGTATATACTCCGCAATTCCCTTTGGATTCTATTGACTTCCATCCTCCACCCATGAAGAAAGTTTCGCTTTGAAACTGCAGAGGCTTCCATGAAGCAAGTTTCAGCTGGAAACTGCAGATATTTGGCCCAAAGATACGGGTGTCAAAAGCGGGAATCTTATTAGAAGTTGCAAACTCCCCTCGCGGTCCCCATATAAGTTTCTCAGTTCAGCCGCGATTGTATGAAAAGTGTTGTACGTGAGGTACAGTATACTGGTCGAGCCTTCAACCTGGAGACTGCGCAAGTGAAGATGACGTGCTTAGAATTTCCTCCTAATTGATCTCTATAAAACTCCTGTTGCTGTCGTCCATCACAACAGCTCTTGTAGCGCACTGGATTCACCAGAAGATGCAAGCAGGCGTTCTCTGATTCCAAGTGGTAACGTGGGTAGCTAATTTATATTAAGTAAATCCCAGGTCGCCGAAGGCATAATAATGCGTTTATTTGCATGCAGCGTAAAATAGTAACAGTTTAGTACCATGAAACGATTCTTCTCAAAACTTTAATAAACTCCGAGAGCTTGGCAAAGCGGACTGTCACAAGCGAACATGCTCCAAGTACATCCTGTCACCGACTGGCGGGGTTGGCGCACAGCCGAAAAATCTTGCTCACATCATAAAATTCATAGCCCTTCATACAGCTCCAGTAAATTAGCAATATTCAGTTGTTTACTGAATTTATGTCGTTTACTGCGTAGCGTTATTATGCTGTTGAAGCTATGATGACCCTTATGATTCTTCTAGTACCAGTTATGGTAAGAAGGACTTCAACCTTGAACATTTAATAAAGTAAAATCGGACTTTCGCGCCAGGACACCAGTGGTTCTCCTACGTACTTCCTGCCGAATAACCCGTGTTCAGGGCTCGCGTTCCCCTCCCCACTCTCGTGATTTACCAGCATGCCATTTGGTCCGGTCGCTGCCTCTGCTTTCGTGGGAACTGGCTTCCTACTTACTGCCTACTTAGTCTGCAGCACTGATTAATGCAACGAATTGACTTTGGCTCCTTGCTGAGTATCAGTAGACGCAAAATTTGGAAAAATAAATACCCTTCAAAACAGGGGAACCTCGCAAAGTCGGTGGATCAGCTGGGATTCGAGTGACGACCCTAGCCGGCATGTTCAAGGTTCGAGAATGTTATAGAAAATTCCACAAAGTTTGAAAATTTTATAAAATGTTCTAGCAGGTTCGAGAATGTTCCAGAATGTTCTAGAATTTTCTAGAATTCTACCAGAATCTTCCAGGATGTTCGACAATTGTCTCGAATGTTCCATTACCCTGTTGTGATGAGGATGCGTTCCAGTTCAAGAGGTGCGATTGCGACACTTATGTGGCAGTATACTTTGGAAATCGATTAGAGTGGGTCAATGAAAAGTCAAAGTGACGGAAAGTGAAAAAAATTTAAATGAAAATGAAATACTTAAGATAGTTAATTGTGTGTTAAGTGGAATTTTTGTGTATTAAAGAAAATTAACACATAACGGGATGCTGAAACGTAAAGATCTTGACAGTGATCAACTGAAAAGAAACAGCAAGAACAGGGAAGAAATGAAACAAATAAGAAGCGAGAACAACGGAAGAGAATTAACACATTGAGGAAAAACTTAACAGATGAACAGCGAGATGAAATTACAGAAGAGGATCGAAAGAGACAGCAAGCAGACAGAGACAAGCAGCTGAAGAAACAAAATAAACTTACAATGGAGTGAAGGTCTTGTTAAGACAACAATCGCAAGTACATGAACTTCACATTATCGTATGAGAAGTGCAAAGCAGAAGAAGCAGCGATTACAGTTTGGAAGGTGAAGCATTCCATTATGACCTCACTAAACAGTACAACAAACACACCGACAAAATGAAATAAGTGTGACAATTCTGCAGTGCCAAGCTATTCAGTAGAGAAACAAAACGAATGTGCTGCATGAGTGGAAAAACTGAGTGTTCTTTTTCACACCTTAATAACTTCTTCAGTCTAACTAGCTAATGGTTATACGCTCTCTTCGCAGCATTTCTTAGCGAGTCGGTATGCAAATGGCAAAAGTCGCCTTGAAAACCAGCAAATGACTAATCTCGTTCACATGTCCATGTACGGGAACGCAGACACAAAAATTTTATAAGTTTTCAATAATTCTTAATTTTTTTCTTAGTTCATTTATTAAACAGGTAAATTCCTATTTAATACTTGATTTCCAAAAATAGGGAATCCGTATATTAAGATTGCTGGGCAAAACTCCGCTTGTTGTCAGGGCGCTGTTTCCTGGCATGTGACGACGAGTTACTATTGGCTCGCCCGCCCGGTTAGCCGAGCGGTCTAAAGCACGGCTTTCCGGAGGGGGAAGGAGCGCGTAGTCCCCGTCACGAATCCGCCCGGAGGACTTGTGTCGAGGTCCGGTGAACCGGCCAGTCTGTGGATGGTTTTTAGGCGGTTTTCCATCTGCCTCGGAAAATGCGGGCTGGTTCCCCTTATTCTGCCTCAGCTACACACTGTCGGCGATTGCTGCGCAAACAAGTTCTCCACGTACGGGCACACCACAATTACTCTACCACGCTAACATATGAATTACACTCGTCTGGTGTGAGATGTTCCTTGGGAGGGGGGGGGGGGGCACCGTGGGCCGAACCGCACTATAACCCTAGGTTAGGTTCGGTGTGGGGCGGCGGAGGGGTGAAGTGGACTGCGGTAGTCGTCGTGGCGTTGTGGACCACTACGGCTGCGGAGGGGACGGAGCCTCTCCGTCGTTTCTAGGTCCTCGGTTAACATACCACTTACAACATACTACTGGCTCGTTCTCGTTGCGATTTACAATTAGCCGAAAGTATGACAGTGGTGTAGCATGCAATAGTTATCGAATCTGCGATATTCAGTTCAGCTCGTTGTTTCAAACTATTTCCGGTAAAGGCGGGTAGCAAGTTTGTACGCGTAAATAAAAACTTCCAAAATTTCTGAAGATATCAGTCACATCAACTACTATTCAGGAAAATGTGTTTTGTACTATCATTTTCATAACATTACTAGGGGCGTGTCATAGACGACTCCAGTACAGACGAGAATAATTCTCTTCGACGACCCCAGGTAGGTTTTCATGTGAGACACATTTATTTTCGCTCTAATCAAAGCTGTCATTTTTTACGACACGGCTCCGCTACCCAAACGCCCCCCCCCCCCCCCCCTTGCGTCTTCTACCACAATCTTACTGCGACGAATCGTTTATATGGTATGTGCTGCATATGCGCTCAATTTACTACCCCAAATAGACTGCATTATTTCTACGATATCATACCGTATTTATCCGCCGATACGAGGCTAGCGACTTTCGATAAAATGTCTCCCATGTACTTTAATTACAGAAAGTGTACGAGTACTGTTCATGATACATGCGCAACGACATATGGAAGTTTGGGTGTGGCCGTGAATCGTGCACGGACAGCCGAAATTGTTAAGGCGACCGCTCGCGGCATGGGAGATATCCGGGTTCGAGTCCCGGTCTGGCACAAATTTTCTATTTAGTCATTCCATTCTAGAGTTGGAGGTTGCCAGTATTCGCCATTGCGAAAGTATTTCCTGTATGCTTTATTTATATTAGCCAGGTAAAATTCTAAGTATTAACCGAAACAGACTGCAGTTTGTCGTCTAGCGACTATTTAATGCTTATGATAATACACTCCTGGAAATTGAAATAAGAACACCGTGAATTCATTGTCCCAGGAAGGGGAAACTTTATTGACACATTCCTGGGGTCAGATACATCACATGATCACACTGACAGAACCACAGGCACATAGACACAGGCAACAGAGCATGCACAATGTCGGCACTAGTACAGTGTATATCCACCTTTCGCAGCAATGCAGGCTGCTATTCTCCCATGGAGACGATCGTAGAGATGCTGGATGTAGTCCTGTGGAACGGCTTGCCATGCCATTTCCACCTGGCGCCTCAGTTGGACCAGCGTTCGTGCTGGACGTGCAGACCGCGTGAGACGACGCTTCATCCAGTCCCAAACATGCTCAATGGGGGACAGATCCGGAGATCTTGCTGGCCAGGGTAGTTGACTTACACCTTCTAGAGCACGTTGGGTGGCACGGGATACATGCGGACGTGCATTGTCCTGTTGGAACAGCAAGTTCCCTTGCCGGTCTAGGAATGGTAGAACGATGGGTTCGATGACGGTTTGGATGTACCGTGCACTATTCAGTGTCCCCTCGACGATCACCAGTGGTGTACGGCCAGTGTAGGAGATCGCTCCCCACACCATGATGGCGGGTGTTGGCCCTGTGTGCCTCGGTCGTATGCAGTCCTGATTGTGGCGCTCACCTGCACGGCGCCAAACACGCATACGACCATCATTGGCACCAAGGCAGAAGCGACTCTCATCGCTGAAGACTACACGTCTCCATTCGTCCCTCCATTCACGCCTGTCGCGACACCACTGGAGGCGGGCTGCACGATGTTGGGGCGTGAGCGGAAGACGGCCTAACGGTGTGCGGGACCGTAGCCCAGTTTCATGGAGACGGTTGCGAATGGTCCTCGCCGATACCCCAGGAGCAACAGTGTCCCTAATTTGCTGGGAAGTGGCGATGCGGTCGCCTACGGCACTGCGTAGGATCCTACGGTCTTGGCGTGCATCCGTTCGTCGCTGCGGTCCGGTCCCAGGTCGACGGGCACGTGCACCTTCCGCCGACCACTGGCGACAACATCGATGTACTGTGGAGACCTCACGCCCCACGTGTTGAGCAATTCGGCGGTACGTCCACCCGGCCTCCCGCATGCCCACTATACGCCCTCGCTCAAAGTCCGTCAACTGCACATACGGTTCACGTCCACGCTGTCGCGGCATGCTACCAGTGTTAAAGACTGCGATGGAGCTCCGTATGCCACGGCAAACTGGCTGACACTGACGGCGGCGGTGCACAAATGCTGCGCAGCTAGCGCCATTCGACGGCCAACACCGCGGTTCCTGGTGTGTCCGCTGTGCCGTGCGTGTGATCATTGCTTATACAGCCCTCTCGCAGTGTCCGGAGCAAGTATGGTGGGTCTGACACACCGGTGTCAATGTGTTCTTTTTTCCATTTCCAGGAGTGTAAGTGATAATAGGCTGTACGGTTTGAAATTATTATAAGTACTAGAGATAGCCGTGGTGGTCTAGCGAGTAGAGCGGTAGGCTTTAGCCCTGGAGATTCCGGATTCAACCCCGGGTAGGAGGAGGAATATTTCTCGTTCCAGTCCCCCGAGGACGGCCCCAAGTCCACTCGGCCTCCTCTTAGATTGAGCACTCGCTATCTTTCCTAAGGGTCTAAAAGACGGCTGGAAGGCCGTCCGCCGGTTGAACGCTACAGACTTTACGTTTACTATAAATAGTAAAAGGAAGCAACAGCGGTTGTTCGTCAGTTTCAAGTTGAACACACATAAACGCTTACAGAATTCATCAAGGACTCAGTAGGATTATACGCTTAGTGATACAGTTCTATAGTTTGCGCTGTTGTGAGCTGGGCAAGAACTTTTCAGTACAGACTACAAACAACTGCTAAACACAACGAAGGGCACTTGCATACTCGAAGACATCATCACCTGGATTTTAAATATTGCTCTATTTTTAACAGAAAGAAGCTCCCAACTCCTGTATTTCAAAACCAGATACTATGTATGCACGACAACGGTATAATAAAACCATACTTACCTGATTTGCCATCGTGAATCTTTGGGATTAAGATTTTCTTCTGGAAGCGAAAGAGGCAAATAGAGAGTGATACAAAATGAATAGGACAAAAAGAAAGAATACCTGTGACTTCTGCAGTGATTTGATTTCAGAGATACACGTATAGTATGAAGTGTTATGGCCCACAGTTTAGGTTATCAACAATGAAACAATGGAAAGTCGCAACTGTTGTTCATCGCTCGCGTTAATATTGAAAGTGGTGGCATCCGTGATAGAAAAGGCACATTGTGTCATAGAATACGCAGAATCATTATCAACAATCGTTGTTCAAAGGGATTTTCGGACCAAATTTGGTAAAGTGGTACCATATAGTCATAACATTGCTAGATGAACAAAGTAGTGCGCAAAAAGAAAACAACAGTACGCTCATCTGTCGAGAATGAAGAGGTGGAAAACATTCGTAACGATCGACGAAAGCAGCCCCAGAAAATGCATGCAGCGTGCCTGCAGAGAAGAGAATGTGTCACAATAAGGAACGTGGCGTGCGTTGCACCAACGTCTTCAGTTAAAGGCTTACAGAATTCAAATGTTGCAGGCGTAAAACCAGCCGATAAACGGCGATGGACACAATGCGCTGACTTTCAACTACGGTCGGAGGTGTTTTCTGACGAAGTCACATTTCACCTGGGTAGCAAAGTAAACAAGTAGCATTTGAGAATGTAAGGCACACAAAAACCGCCTCTGTGGAACATGAACATGATTCTCCGAAACTTCATGTTTTCCGCCACATAGCCAAACATAGAGGGTTTAGTCCTTTCTTTTTCACAGAAGCTACCGTTACAGGTATAACTTATCTCGATATGCTTTCTCTCTGACAGAAGAGATACCCGACCTCGATTTGCAGCACGACGGAGGCCCCCGTGCGTGGACACCTCGATGAACATCGTCAATAGCATTGGATTGGCCGTGCTGAGTCGAATGATGTGTGTGTAGTTCATATTGTGGCCCCACAGGTCGCATACATCAACGAATTTTTTCTTTCGTGTATGTGTGAAGGACGTGGTTTCCGTATCCTCATTCCCCCTGCACTTGCAGCAGTTAAGGCACACTCCATTCACGTCGAACATCTGTGAATGCCCATAAGAATTGTGAGAGTTAACCTTTCAATCGATGTATGTATTTTTGAAGTAAGCTCGTTACTGTGGCCACAGGAATACTTTCTTTTGTCCCATTCACATTGAATCACCCCGTATTTACACGATATTCCCAGCTTAGTTTGTACGCAGCTCGTGGTCGCGCGGTAGCGTTCTCGCTTCCCGCGCCCGGGTTCCCGGGTTCGATTCCCGGCGGGGTCAGGGATTTTCTCTGCCTCGTGATGACTGGGTGTTGTGTGATGTCCTTAGCTTAGTTAGATTTAAGTAGTTATAAGTTCTAGGGGACTGATGATCATAGATGTTAAGTCCCATAGTGCTCAGAGACATTTGAACCATTTTTGAACCCAGCTTAGTAACTGTTTTGTGATAAGGAAAATTATGCTTTGTAATAACACAGACCTTCGACTGTTGTAAAAAACCATGTTAGCATCACAGAATTACACTCAGATATTGTAATAATTTCAAAATTAGCTACATTTTCAGTTCAAGAAAAAGATCATCAGAAATTGTCAGCAGTGACACAGAAATAAGATTAAGAGCCACATACGATCTTTTATACTAGAATTAAGTACTCACGTTCTTCTTGGGATAGGACCGAACCTATTCCACATTTTCTGACTCCGTACATGTTGCGCTCAAGATCCAGGTGTAATAAACGTGGACAGTTTTCATTCCTGGACGTAAAGTACTATATTATGTCAGCTGGCAGTTAATTGTTTGTAATTTATCTGTGATATTCATCGCAATCCAGTAGGCTACGGGAATTACCAGTATTCAAGGACCTGAAAATATACTAAGCTGCAATCAGAAAGACTGAAGGCTCAGTAATGGTACTGGTATATTTTCGACTGTCGCTCCATGTATCGAATTTCTGGGTTGGTTGAAAGCAGCTGAGCCGTTCTGCTGTATACGGAATAACGTTATGGGATCTTCGAGTACTAGACCGCAAGCGTGCACACAAAAAGAGCACCGCCAATTATTCTCGTAAATCCGTTTTTCTCCAACACAATAACGGAATTATATGGATTAAGCGATTTTCAGTCGGACTGCGCTTAAGAGTAAAAGCAACACAGCAACGCAATTAATCTTCATAACTGTCCTCCGCATTCGTTTTTCGGATGAAAAAAGGGGAATTCAGCTGTTTTAACGAATGGTCATTCACGGCGCACAAATCGCAACGCTAATAAAACAGACCGTTTTTACATTGTTTTGCGGAGTCGGTGATTCGACGTTATTGAATCGTTCGAGGACGCTTCAGTAAAAAAAAATGACATTGATGTGCTTCAAACAATAATGTATCGCCTGGCCATACCTGCGAGCTGTCAATACTTCTGTAGCTCAAGCTCTGCGCATTCGTTTGTAGTGTAAAATGAAAATATCATTAAAATTCGCTCCGTACTTCATCATCATCATCATCATCATCATTTAAGACTGATTATGCCTTTCAGCGTTCAGTCTGGAGCATAGCCCCCCTTATACAGTTCCTCCATGATCCCCTATTCAGTGCTAACATTGGTGCCTCTTCTGGTGTTAAACCTATTACTTCAAAATCATTCTTAACCGAATCCAGGTACCTTCTCCTCGGTCTGCCCCGACTCCTCCTACCCTCTACTGCTGAATCCATGAGTCTCTTGGGTAACCTTGCTTCTCCCATGCGTGTAACATGACCCCACCATCTAAGCCTGTTCGTCCTGACTGCTACATCTATAGAGTTCATTCCCAGTTTTTCTTTGATTTCCTCATTGTTGACACCCTCCTGCCATTGTTCCCATCTACTAGTACCTGCAATCATCCTAGCTACTTTCATATCCGTAACCTCAACCTTGTTGATAAGGTAACCTGAATCCACCCAGCTTTCGCTCCCATACAACAAAGTTGGTCGAAAGATTGACCGGTGCACAGATAACTTAGTCTTGGTACTGACTTCCTTCTTGCAGAAGAGAGTAGATCGTAGCTGAGCGCTCACTGCATTAGCTTTGCTACACCTCGCTTCCAGTTCTTTCACTATGTTGCCATCCTGTGAGAATATGCATCCTAAGTACTTGAAACCGTCCACCTGTTCTAACTTTGTTCCTCCTATTTGGCACTCTATCCGTTTATATTTCTTTCCCACTGACATTACTTTCCTTTTGGAGATGCTAATCTTCATACCATAGTCCTTACATTTCTGATCTAGCTCTGAAATATTACTTTGCAAACTTTCAATCGAATCTGCCATCACAACTAAGTCATCCGCATATGCAAGACTGCTTATTTTGTGTTCACATATCTTAATCTCACCCAGCCAGTCTATTGTTTTCAACATATGATCCATAAATAATATGAACAACAGTGGAGACAGGTTTCAGCCTTGTCTTACCCCTGAAACTACTCTGAACCATGAATTCAATTTACCGTCAACTCTAACTGCTGCCTGACTATCCATGTAAAGACCTTTAATTGCTTGCAAAAGTTTGCCTCCTATTTCATAATCTTGTAGAACAGACAATAACTTCCTCCTAGGAACCCGGTCATATGCCTTTTCTAGATCTATAAAGCATAGATACAATTCCCTGTTCCACTCATAACACTTCTCCATTATTTGCCGTAAGCTAAAGATCTGGTCCTGACAACCTCTAAGAGGCCTAAACCCACACTGATTTTCATCCAATTGGTCCTCAACTAATACTCGCACTTTCCTTTCAACAATACCTGAGAAGATTTTACCCACATCGCTGATTGAAGAGATACCTCTGTAGTTGTTACAATCTTTTCTGTTTCCATGTTTAAAGATTGGTGTGATTACTGCTTTTGTCCAGTCTGATGGAACCTGTCCCGACTCCCAGGCCATTTCAATTATCCTGTGTAGCCATTTAAGACCTGACATTCCACTGTATTTGATGAGTTCCGACTTAATTTCATCCACCCCAGCCGCTTTATTGCACTGCAATCTATTGACCATTTTTTCCACTTCCTCAAAGTGATCCTATTTCCATCATCATTCCTATCCCATTCTACCTCGAAATCTGAAACATTACTAATCGCATTTTCACCTACATTGAGCAACTCTTCAAAATATTCCCTCCATCTGCCCAAGGCATCCACAGGATTCACCAGCAGTTTTCCTGACCTGTCCAAAATACTTGTCATTTCCTTCTTACCTCCCTTTCGAAGACTGCTAATTACACTCCAGAATGGTTTTCCAGCAGCTTGCCCCATAGTCTCCAACCTGTTTCCAAAGTCTTCCCACGATTTCTTCTTGGATGCTGCAATTATCTGTTTGGCTTTGTTTCTTTCTTCAACATAACTTTCTCTGTCTACCTGGGTTCTGGTATGTAGCCATTTTTGATACGCCTTCTTTTTCCTTTTACAGGCTGCCTTGACTGTATCATTCCACCAAGCTGTTTGCTTCATCCTACATTTACACACTACTGTTCCAAGACATTCTTTAGCCACTTCTAGTACAGTGTCCCTGTACCTTGTCCATTCCTTTTCCAATGACTGTAATTGACTACATTCAACTAAATGGTACCTTTCTGAGATCGCTGTTATGTACTTGTGCCTGATTTCCTTATCCTGAAGTTTCTCCACCCTTATCCTCCTACATATGGACCTGACCTCCTGCACTTTCGGCCTCACAATCCCAATTTCACTGCAGATTAAATAATGATCAGTGTCATCAAAGAATCCCCTGAATATACGTGTGTCCCTCACAGCCTTCCTGAATTCGTGGTCTGTTATTATATAGTCAATGACAGATCTGGTTCCCCTGCCTTCCCATGTATACCGGTGAATGTTCTTATGTTTAAAAAAGGAGTTTGTGATTACTAAGCCCATACTGGCACAGAAATCCAAGAGTTGTTTCCCGTTCCTGTTGGCCTCCATATCCTCTCCAAATTTACCCATAACCTTTTCATGCCCTTCTATTCGATTTCCAATCCTGGCGTTAAAATCACCCATGAGCAGAACACTGTCCTTGTCCTTTACTCTAACAACTACATCACTGAGTGCCTCATAAAAACTATCCATCTTATCCTGATCTGTCCCTTCACAATACGTATATACTGACACAATCCTAATTTTCTTGCTAGACGCTGTCAAGTCTATCCACATCAGTCGTTCGTTTACATACCTTATTGCAACTACGCTGGGTTCCATTTCTTTCCTGATGTAAAGCCCGACACCCCATTGTGCTATTCCTGCTTTGACTCCTGACAGGTAGACCTTGTATTTCCCACTTCCTCTTCTTTCTCACCCCTTACCCGAATGTCACTAACAGCTAAAACGTCCAGCCCCATCTTACTTGCAGCCTCTGCCAGCTCTACCTTCTTCCCAGAGTAGCCCCCATTGATATTAATAGCTCCCCATCTCATTACCATTTGTTTGCCAAGTCGTATCTTAGGAGTCCCTGGTTTGTCAGTTAGAGGTGGGACTCCGTCACCTCCAAAGGTCCGAGGCATATTGCTCTGATTGTTGCCAGCATCATATTTAAAGTACCAGGAAAGCAGGTTGCTAGCCTTACTTGCCCCGAGTCCCATTGGGTTTTACCCCTAACGGCTGAGGGACTAACCGATGGATTTGGTAGTCTTTGCCGTATGAGCACAAAGGTGACCACGACTCAGAATATGTCCGAGACGCCCAGACTTATTCCAAAGTAACTGGTATCCCGACTGTCGGGACCACTTACTTGACCACTCATACGTTGCCCGTGGTTCATGAACTAGGACATGACTACAGGAACCCACACCGTACTTCTTATCGTATAAATCAAATTGTTGACCGATGTTCAAATTGGCAGCTACTTCTTCTTTATTAGTACGACAGAGTGAATTTTTTCTGAATTATACACAGTAGGAGGCGTATTCAACATGTTCTGCAAGAATTCTTCATCAACAGTGCTTGTAGCAGTATGTTGCTTGTAACAAGCTGTTATTGAAATCCAGTCTTCATCTGCATATCTCCCACGACACGTTGTCCACTAAACATTGGTTTAGAAGCATTTTGCCACACAGACAGACGTCTGGGTTAGGTGTGAAATGTATTTTAAGAAAAATCCAGCTATCTCTGGAGGTGTCCGAATGTCTATAAAGACAATTTAGACCGTTGGAGAACCAGAAACAGAGGCGAGAAGGGGTCTCGGATGAGATTATATAGACGGAAGTTGAAGATATTAGATGGTCGATAAGAGGGAATTCTTAGCAGGTGCACAGCCCCTATTAACTCAGGGTGGACGGGAGCGGAGAATTCCACTGATCCAGATGGCAAATTGTAGAAAATATAATTTTAAAACAAGTGAAAATTTCTTTATACGTGAGATCTACCTCTACTACTGAAAGTTTATTTCTTTCATAACTGAGGAAGGGACTAACCTCCGTGTGGAAATGTTTAGTTATTTACAGGAGTGGGAAATGACTTTTTTTTCATCTCAGTGTACACTGTCCAAAGTGCGAGTTGAAATTACCAGTGAATTCTGGCCTAAGGGCTGAACTTGTCTCTGTATTCTCGATTGACTGTAAAATTAGTAACGATATGATTCACTATTGTTAAAAAGTCTCTGTTGAAGAATGTAGCAAACGTATCCCGCTAACACATGCGTCTTGCCATGGCGGAAACGGCAAAAGGTCATTAAACTAATACATTAAGGTGACAAAGTCATGAACCGCCTCCTAGTATCGAATCGGACCGGTTTTTGCCCGGCGTATGGCATGGACTCAACAAATCGTGGGAAGCCCCCTGCAGAAACACTGAGCCATGCTGCCTCTGTAGCTCTCCATAATTGCGAAAGTGTTGCCGGTGAACTATGTTGTGCATGAATTGATCTCTCGATTGCCGACCGGGGTGGCCGAGCGGTTCTAGGCGCTACAGTCTGGGACTGATGACCTCCGAAGTTAAGTCCCATAGTGCTCAGAGCCATTTGAACCATCTTTTTGATCTCTCGATTATGTCCCATAAATGTTTCATGGGATCCATGCCGGGCGGTCTGGGTCGTCAAATCATTGGCTCGAATTGTTAAGAATGTTCTGACATGGCGGACTGCCTTCCATAAAAATTCCGTCTTTGTTAGGGGAACATGATGTCCATGAATGCATGAAAATGGTCCACAGCTAGCAGAACATAACCATGATCGGTTCGGCTGGACCAGAGGAGCCAGTCCGTTCCATGTAAACGCAGCCCACACCATTATGGAGCAATCACGACGTTGCACAGTGCCTTGTTGATAACTTGGGTCCATTGCTTCGTAGGGTCTGCGTCAAGCTCGAACCCTACCATCAGCTCTTACCAAACGAAACTTGGGGCTTATCTGACTAGGCCACGGTTTTCCATTCTTCTGGGGTCCAACCGATATGGTCGGGAGCTCAGGAGAGGCGCTGCAGACGACGTCGTGCTGCTGGCAAAGGTACTCCCGTCTTCGTCTGCTGCCATAGCCCTTTAACGCCACATCTAACCACACTGTCGTAACGGATACATTCGTCGTACGTCCCACATTGATATCTGCAGCTATTTCACGCAGTGCTGTTTGTTAGCACTGAAAAAGCTGCGCAAACGTCGCTGCTTTCTGTCGTTCAGTGCTAGCTGTCGGCCACTGCGTTGTCCGTGATGAGAAGGAATGCCTAAAATTTGATACTTTGGGGCACTCTTGACACTGTGGATCTCGTAATATTGAATTCCCTAGCGATTTCTGAAATGGAATGTCCCATGCGTCTAGCTTCAACTACCATTCCGCGTTCAAAGTCTGTTAATTTCCGTCGTGCGACCGCAATTACGACGGAAACCTTTCACACGAGTCACTTAAGTACAAATGACAGGTCCGCCAACGCACTGCCCTTTTATACCTTGCGCGTGCGATACTACCACCAGCTTTATGTGTGCATATCACTGTTCCATGACTTTTTCTCATCGCAGTGCACACTGTTCAAAATTACCTGATATTATAATTTCGAATAACTTTAAGAAACAAGCTTGTCGAAGAAAATGGGGTAGATCCAACATTGGTTTTTCTTTCTTGATAAAGAGACGACGTTTCGTAGAGAATACGTGGCATAGGTATTGCATTCAGGGAATGGATATTCACACAACTGTTGCTATTGCCCCAAACCGCTGGACTACCACACAGCCTGATTAACTCGGTTGCATGGAGACATCCTCACTTTTAAGTAGTGTGCGGTGTTTACGGATTAATATGCAATTGCTTGCAATAGTAAAAACGTGACTACAACTAAATGGAATGAAGCGAAATTATTCATAAACTTTCGAGTATCTCGAAAAAATATAGTTTTGAAATTATTTTTTGTTTATTTGGAGTCCTACATACAGAAACGCCAGCGACGCACTCTTCTAGGAGCCATCACAAAATAGCGCAGCTAGTTTGTACTTTATCAACGGGACGCACTATTATTATTTACTTTAGCGTTGTTTTACGGTACAATGGCGCGGGAGATCAATGTAACCATGACTGTAGATGTACACCAGCAAACAAACAAAAACTTTTTTGTAACCTTATTTTAATTGAAACTTATGACTGGACCTCATACCTTACTCCTGCAGGAATGGGAGTTCAGGACCTCAATAACAGGGTCACCTCGCTCGGTTGCAAATACGGAAATATAGAAAGAAATGAAGAATCCGTTGCGAGCCTAAACAGTTACAGGATGTGGACAAAAATATGGAGCAAGTGTCAGTCATAGGTAGAACAGTGTTCAGTGCAGCTGTGAGTGCGGTATGTCGGAACTAAGTGGCTTCGAACGTGGGAAAATTGTCAGTGCTCGTAGGGTGGGTCCTTCCGTAACCAAGACGTGTTTGTGGTGTTTCAAGAAGCACCCTATCGAAGCTTTATACAGGGAAAACAGAGAAATATCATCTGCTAAATCACAGCGTGGACGAAAGTGCGTGTCGATTGATTTTGACAGACAGTCATGGAAGAGAAGTGCGGCGAAAAATAGAGAGGACGACAGCTGTAAAGGTCACTGCGGAACTGAATAATTGCAATCACGAACCATCTCAGCAACAAAACAACACCAAGGGAGCTCCAAAAGCAGGGAACTGCACGACCAGCTCTAGTTTCAAAACCACTCATAAGTGATGCAGCAGTTGTGCCGAAGCCATGAAACTTGGACTATGGAGCAATGGAAGAACATCATTCGCTCGGATAATCCTTGTTTCACACGGTTTCCATGTTATGATAGAGTTTCTGTCCCAAGAGTGAAATGTGGCGGGGCTTCGGTGATAACTTGGGAGACATGTTCCAGGTGGTCGCGTTATTGTCAAGTATTACGTAACCATTTTGGCTGATCAGGTCCATGCCACGATACAGGTTTGTTCCTCAACAGTGATGCTGTGTTCCAAGGCGACAGGACACCTGTTCTCACAGTTCGCATCCTCTAGGACCAATTTTGTGAGCACGAAGATGGATTGTAGCATCTCCCTTGGCTACCAGATTCACCAGATCTCAGTATTATTGAGTCTTCGTGGTCTGCTTTAGATGGGAGGGTCGTGACCGTCATCCATGTCCATTATCGTCACCTGAAATCGCTCCTGTTTTGTAGGAATAATAGAAAAAGATTGAAAATCTTACTAGATCTGTATTTATCTATTCTGAGACTACTTGAAGCTATTTTAAAAACCAACGGTTCTGTTGCATCGTATTAGGTACGGTAATGTGTTGTGTTTCCGATGTTTTCCAAATCTGTGCCAACTCCTGTACTAAGGGCCGACGTAGTGCTGGCTGCCTACAGAACCAACTGCAACATCTCGAAATTGGATTGAGTAAAAATAGTTATACAAATATGTTTCTTCAAATACTGCCACAATAATGAAGAAGGCTACCAGTCAGGGCGCCAGCTCTTCTGAAACCTTGGGACCGATGACCTCGCTGTTTGGTCCCCTCCCCCAAACTAACAACTAATCTTCTGGAACCTCTAAAAGATTATACACTTCCAAGAAAGTCTGGTATTTACTTCCTCGTCAGTGTGGTAAATGTTACACAAGGCAAACAACACGTACTGGACAAGAAAGATGTATAGAACACCAGGGAAACGAATCCACAGTGGCACTTCATTCCACTGGGCACTCCTTGGAGTATGGGTAAGTCAAGGTACTGGCTACAACGGATACTGTCTACATCCTCAGTCATCAAAGAAGCTGTGCAGTCCAAATTGGTAGACAATGTGCTGAATTGTGACGAGGGTTTCCAGCTCGACAAGTCATGGAAACCACTCACTTCACATCTACGCTTGGAGGGGCATCACTGTTCTGAGTCTTCGCTACATGGCATTCAAACACATGCTGTACATTTTAAAAATTAGCCACGTAATTAATAAGCACTGTGGATATATTGACTCGGCACTATCTATGTTTTGTTATTAGACGACAGAAGTTTTATCCAGGACGCTCTGGATGGTTGGTTGATTCGTGGGAGAAAACCAATCATCGAGGTCATCGGTCCCATCGGATTAGGGAAGGATGGGGAAGGAAGTTGGCCATGTCAAAGGAAACCTCCCGGCATTTGCCTGAAGCGATTAAGGGAAATCAAGGAAAACCTAAATCAGGATGGCCGGACGCGGGTTTGAACCGCCGTCCTCCCGAATGCGAGTCCAGTGTGCTAACCACTACGCCACCTCGCTCGGTAGGACGCTCTTCAGCCGACGTTCCTGTCTCTGATGGACACGCACTTTCTCCACGGTATATCTTTGTATCAAGTGCATTTAATTCGGTCTTAGACTCACGTTGAAGATAGTCGAAATATGGGAAATATGCTGTCCAGAATGCACGTCCGAAAAATGATGGAGTAGATCAGTATTTGTTCGCTGGTAAAATGTGTGTTAACTGGATGTCATGTAATGAGCACTGGCCAATCATTTCTTGAATCGTGTCAAAATATAACAAGATATCATTAGTTGCAGTTGCACAAACTAAGAGCACGTGCAGGTAATATGTTGGATATGAAACAGCAAAAAATTGTTCCTTACCTCAGTTACGACACCAAAATTGATATTTTCCCTCCCCAATGCGGAATAGAGGCAAACTTTCAAAATATTACAAAATAATGAGCGGAAGAAGTCGACAGAAACTGACTGCAACATAGACCTCTTTCTCCTAATCGCAACGGAGAGCACGCGTGATGGAATACGTGCCGGAGTTCCAGCCTTTAAAAGATTTCGAAAGCCGTAAATTTATCGCCGGGTGCGAAATATTAAATCCACCGGAAGGGAACGAGGGAAAGAGAGCCAGAGAGGAGCTTTTAGTGGGGACGAGAATCGATGGGTGTCGACGCACACCTTTTGCCGGGCGCCGTACACGCACGCGACGCCTTTTTAATCAGCGGCCGGGTACTCCAGGCGGCGCCCAAGCCCAATATGCGTAATGAATCCGCTCGGCGAAAGTCACGCTCCACCTGCCAGAATGGGTGCGGTTCACACGAGGGCACCGAACCACTCGGGCCGCCGTGTCGCTAACGAGGCAATAAGGGCGCAGCTAAGTGGGGGAAGCGAGCCTCGTGCCCTGTGCCGTGTAAGGCGCTGCAAGGGCGCTGACGCGAGGCCAACTGAGGACTTCATTCCGAAGAACTGCCGACAGTGCGTGCCGCTAACTGAACGACAGCAGCTGCTTCCCTTCGTTGAAAAATGTGTGTTACATTTCCTTGTTTGCTCACAAACTTATAGCACGCAATGTTACGGAAGAGTTACAACTCGGTCCTCTTTCCTTTTTTAATTTAATGTATGTCTCATTCCTATTTTCACCCTTTTTTACAAAGCGTTTTCTCTCATTTGAAATTCTAATGCACTGAAAACGTTACTTACTGGGGCAATTCGTCCATTGGAGCGTGCTCAAAAGGCGTTTCAGATAAACCCATTCATCCATAAGTAATTGATTTTGAATCGAAATACTTCATCCTAAGGGCCAAACTACTCTTGGACACCAGTCATTTAAAGTTTTAGTAATAGCATCCAATCAAGCAACTATAATATCGATACGCTGTCGTCGCCTTAACATGTTTATCTTCTTTTTGTTATGGTTTATCTTTGAACAGCAGTCAGGTGATCAGACACAGATCACTAGCTCATCTGGACCAGACTGGATACAGAATCTGTAGGAGTCAGTAAAAGTATCAAAATAGTACCTGCATTTGAATACAACTGATTCAGTTTAGGTCCTCTTCGTGGATTGAGATTACAGGTATTTCTTAACAACTTTTTTCGAGTTTATTGAATTATGGTCTGAGAAAGCAAGAAAATGAGTAATGACGTGAATGTGTTAAATTTCCATAAGTGCGAGAGATTTTTTTCAACCTGTGACAACATGAGAGGAAAACCAGAAATCGTCAGCACAAGCAAGACAATCAGTATATTTGTAAAAAATTAGGATGGAAATGTTTTAAACCTTTAATCAACGTATAGAAAAGAACTGTACACTATTCCAGAAATCTACTGAGGATGAAATTAAATGCCATTATTACAGACGAAAAAGGCCTTTTGTATGTAAACGACACATTTTTTTTTCATTTTAACGTAAATTGACGATCACAGCCTTCAGAAATACCTTATGTGTAAAGATGCTGGAGAGTCTGGAAGTAACTGTGTTTTTATTACTGTACACAATACGAAACCTCTGTATGTGGCAATGCAACCATTGGAGTACTTGTACATTTTCTAATCTATTAAGCGGCTCCGGAAAAGTTCAAAATCATTACATGTTCAATTTTTACTTTTTTGTATTTTAAAAATCTACAGACTTTCCACTTTCAATTTATGTACAATTTATTCAGTTCAGAAAATTATAACTATTTTTAAAATATTTTTGAATTATATTCTGCATGGGCATGACCCATTGTGGCGCTGGTAAACTGCTGTCAAATGTTGTACTTATGAATCTACATGCTCATAATGTACATTGTTACAAAATAAGCGTTGAGGCTAACCGGTGATAGTTCGAAATGTATCACTCGCTCGATTATCGTGTGTTTCATGTTTATTTAATCTCTTGTAAGCTTGAAAATATTCGTAGTGAATTCTGTTCACTGAAGTCTCTGTTTTACTGAAGGATAATAATGGGTAAACGTAAAGTGACTAGAAATCATCTGAAGGCTTTTCAGAAAAGGAGAAAGGTTGGAAAGGCGAAGATAGGCGTTATTACCGTAAACAATAAAGGCGATAACCAAGTGTGTGAACCTAACCTTGCTGGTACACTTGCCCACTGCAATGAAACTGAGAAAGGAAGTACTTTGTAGAGGAAGCTTGGTTCAGTTAGTGGAAAGTATGGATGTCTTATAAGCGAATCGAATGTGAACGAAATATTTGATATGTCAGTTCTCATCGGAATTTTTACGAACTTTCTAAGATGTATTCAGTGCAGTGAAGTCGGTCTGGAACTCTCTATAAAAAATCACGTAGTACTTGCCAGTGAAATGGAACTGAAGTGCGGTAAGTCTTCATACATGACCACCTTCTGGAACAGTATTGCTGTAACTCCAAATGAAGAAAATGGTAGCAAAGTCTATGAACACAACATTAAATTTGTTTATGCCTTGCGTACAATTGGTATGGGTGCTAATGCAGGTACAGTTTTCTGTGACGTGATGAGTCTTCCAAATCCCCCAACCAAGTTTACGAACTGTAATTGATTTATAGGGTCTAAAGTAGAAAAGTCTTTATAGAATCTATGAAGAAGGGTGTGGAAGAGGCAGTACTGGAAAACGGTGGTAATAGAGACTTGACTACAGCATCCGATGGTACCTGGCATGAACGGGCCCACACATCTCTTCAGGTGTAGTATCTGCAACTAGTATGTATACAGGAAGTTTCAGATGTAGCAGTAATATGTAAGTATTGTAGGTGTCCACATAAAAATAAAGGTCCACATCAAAATAATTGCACAACTAAATATAGTGGCACTAGTGGAGGAATGGAAGTAGCTGGTGTTGCTGGTACATTTCAGAGTTCTGTTGCGTATGATAAAGTGCGATATGTAAATTACCTTGGTGGCGGCGGTGATTCCCAAAGTTTCAAACATATTCAAGAACTGAAGCCCTACGGTAATGATGTTGTAGTGAAGAAATTTGAGTGTGTAGGACACGTACAGAAACGAATGGGATCAAGATTTCGACGACTGAAAGCTCCGTACAAAAAACAAAAACTCAATGATGGTGAAGGGTTGGTTGAGAAGGGAAGGCTAACTGACAGTGTAATTGACAAAATACAGAACTGTTATGGAATGATCGTCAGGTCACCTTCCATTAGAAGGTGGATGCAGTCTGCGACCGTGATCTGATTTATAAATGATGGAGCACAGCCATCAGTCGTCCTTTTTTCTTTTTTCTTTTTTTTTTTGTAGGTTTTACTTGGTAATTCCAGATTTCGGCTAGTGCATAGCCATTATCAATGTATATTTTCTAGTCTCAATACATGTCAGTTCTCTGTTGTTCGGGTGCCAGTCACAGAACTGTGAGAGGGCCGCGCGGGATTAGCTGAGCGGTCTCGGGAGCGCTGCAGTCATGGACTGTGCGGCTGGTCCCGGCGGAGGTTAGAGTCCTCCCTCGGGCATGGGTGTTTGTGTTTGTCCTTAGGATAATTTAGGTTAAGTAGTGTGTGAGCTTAGGGACTGATAACCTTAGCAGTTAGGTCCCATAAGATTTCACACACATTTGAACGTCCCTCGTAATAAAAAGAAAACAGCTTTTAGTAGTGAGAGTACAAGTACATGAAAGGAAAGCAGTAGTTGAAGAGAAAGTGTGACAGGGCTACAGAGTGTCTCTCAAATTATTCAATCCGAACCTAAAACAAACAATAACGGAAACTAAGGAGAAATTCTGAAAATGAATTAGAGTTCAGGGAGAAGAGAAAAATAATTCCACTAACATTGTACTTGTTTCAGAAATGACAAAGAAATTGTGAGATCAGTTACCTCGAATACGCAATGTCATGGAAGGAGGTAACAAGATGAATACCTAGTAAATAAAGGGTAATGAAATTAAGTCAAGTGGTGCTGAGGGAACTGGATTAGGAAATGAGACAATAAAAGTAGTAGACGAGATTTAGTACATCGGCTGCAAATAACAGACGACAGAAGAGGATATAAAATTCAAACTTACAATATATTGCAAGGACGTCTGGAAGTATCTGTTTCGAGTGTAACCTTACAAGCAAGTGAAAATGGACGATACAGACAGGAAGACAAATGAATCTTTGAAAAATAATGCTACAGATGATTAGAATGGATAACTAATGATGAAGTATTTACTGTACTCGTGGAGAGAAGCGATTTATGGCGCAACTGAAATGAGGATAAAACTTAATGATGTACGGACAGTACCTCTACAGAATCCGTAGTTTATCTTCGATGAAACAGATCGACGAGTGTTATGTTTGAAAAATATTATCACCTGTATTCTTCTAGGGTGCCCCATTGTCACAGTATTTATGTCGCTCTCCGACGTCCAACTCGTTACTGAGTAAGACTCAGCGAAACAAAGAGAATGTGTGACGACATCCAACTCTGGGCGAAATGCAGGAAAAAATGTTTCATGGAACTCGACCCTCAACCAGTAAGATTTAACAGCACCGAAGATAACCAAACGTGGATGGCTTCATTCGATTATTATAATGAGATATCACAGTAATACCTTGCATCATACTGATAAAGCCAGAGAGGCCAAATAGGTGAAATACAGTACATTCCATCTCGGAAACAGTTTGATGGTTGGTGTTGTTGTTGTTGTTGTGGTCTTCAGTGCAGAGACTGGTTTGATGCAGCTCTCCATCATACTCTATCCTGTGCATTCCTCTTCATCTCAGATTCACTACCGCAACCTACATCCTTCTGAATCTGTTTAGTGTATTCATCTCTTGGTCTCCCTCTACCATTTTTACCCTCCACGCTTCCCTCCAATAATAAATTAGTGATCCCTTGGTGCCTCAGAACGTTGCGTACCAACCGATCACTTCTTCTGGTCACGTTGTGCCACAAATTCCTCTTCTCCTCAATTCTATTCAGTACCTCCTCATTAGTCTGAGGGTACTTCGCCTGTCCCATACATCTTCCTCACCAGATGGTAGAGTTTTGTCAGGACTTGCTCTCCCACGGCCGTCAGTAGTTCTAATGGAATGTTGTCTACTCCCGGGGCCTTGTTTCGGCTCAGGTCTTTCAGTGCTCTGTCAAACTTTTCACGCCGTATCGTATCTCCCATTTCGTCTTCATCTACATTCTCTTCCATTTCCATAATATTGTCCTCAAGTACATCACCCTTGTACAGACCTTCTATATACTCCTTCCACCTTTCTGCTTTCCCTTCTTTGCTTAAAACTGGGTTTGCATCAAAGCTCTTGATGTTCATGCAAGTGGTTCTCCTTTCTCCAAAAGTCTCTTTAATTTTCCTGTAGGCAGTATTTATCTTACCCCTAGTGAGATAAGCCTCTACATCCTTACATTTGCCCTCTAGCCATTCCTGCTTAGCCATTTTGCACTTCCTGTTAGTTACGTGATCTACCCACTTAATCTTCAACATCTTTCTGTAGCACCACGTTTCGAAAGCTTCTATTCTCTTCTTGTGTAGAGGACGACGGTTCAAACCCGTCTCCGGCCATCCTGATTTAGGTTTTCCGTGCTTTCCCTAAATCGTTTAAGGCAACTGCCGAGATGGTTCCTTTAAAAGGGCACGGCCGATTTCCTTCCCAATCCTTCGCTAATCCGAGCTTGTGCTCTGTCTCTCATGATCTCGTTGTCGACGGGACGTTTAAACACTAATCTCCTCCTCCTCCTCCTCCTCTTCTTGTCTAAACTATTTATCGCCCACGTTTCACTTCCATACAAATACTTTCAGAAAGGACTTCCTGACAAATCTATACTCAATATTAACAAATCTCTCTTCTTCAGAAACGCTGTTCTTGCCATACCTAGTCTACATTTTATATCCTCTCTCCTTCATCCATAATCAGCTATTTTCCTCCCCAGATAGCACAAATCATCTACTACTTTAAGTGTCTGAGTTTCTAATCTAAGTCAATCGGCATCACCTGATTTAATTCGACTACATTCCGTTATCCTCGTTTTGCTTTTGTTGTTCATCCTCCTTTCAAGACACAGTCCATTCCGTTCGACTGCTCTTAAAGGTCCTTTGCTCTCTTTGACAAAATAACAATGTCGTCGGCAAACCTCACAGTTTTTATTTCTTCTCCATGGATTTTAATTCCTACTCCAGATTTTTATTTTGTAAAGGTAAAGGAAGGAAAACAATCTGGTGTAGAAAGTATAGCGGTAAAATTATTTTTGGGGAAAGTACGATCCCTGTCGTCTCGGAATACCAACAACAGCCCGCGAGAGACGTCTGTATACGTGTATATAGATGTAGCAACAGGCATCTCCTTGTCCCGCGGAAACAATCACGTTAGAGACGCGCGTCAAGTCCAGGTCGCCGTGCGGACGGAGGATCCCCTCGCGTGTAGCCAATCCCGCAGAACAAACAGCCGCTCCACCCCGGGCTGTTTGCGCGTGAATGCCGCGCCTGGCCCTGACACAAAACTGCGTGTATTATTGCAGCGCTGGCGGCGGGGGCGGCTAAGAACGCACGCGAGAGGGGGCCGGCGGCGGCGGCGCACGCAAATAGGCGCGCCCCCTGACCGCTGCGCGGCGTCCGTTTTCTAATTAACCACCCCCAATGGCGGCCGCCCGACCGCGTGCCGTGAGTGGCAGCGCGGTCTGCTGTCAGAGAGGCGGAAATACACGCAGCAGAAGCCGCGCCGGCCAGCTCGGGGGGCTGCGTTTATCCCATCGATCTGCAGCCGGCCGGGCTGAGCCGAGCTCGCCCACACATTACTGATGCTGAACCCTGCTGCTGCTGCTGCTGCTGCCGCCGGCAGATCCCACTTGTTACTATCTCTGTTTGCTTTGTACGCGTGTGGAAACGCCACTGGCCAAATTTAATTAACCGTTGAAGCGAGCCCTTCTTTATTTTCCGACACTGCTGGTTTAGATATATTGGGGAAAAAGTCATCTGCGCTCTTTATGTCATATACTTAAATTTCATCTTTCGTGAGGTAGAAACAAGTGCTGTTTACCATACATGTGATAACAAACGAGAGCCCTAAAATAAGAATTGCAACACATTTTTTTCTGAAAGGAGGTTGGTATTATTCATGATTCCTATATACCATATTATTCTCCACCATTTTGACTACAAAACCTTATTTTTCAACGTGCGTTCAATGCTACGGCCTTACGCGACCTTACTGGGAGGACATATATGCCCGCACGGTACCACTCTACAGATCGGTGTTGGAGCCGTCTTCCTGCATCAATGACCTCCCCGTCACCCACGTACTGCTTCCCACGGACCAAACAGATGGAAGTCGTGAAGTGCGAGGCTGTAGGTTCGGATAAGGAAGAAAGTCCGATAAAGGTTTGTAAGCGGCTCTCGCTTGCGCAGACTTGTACGATGCCATGGATTGCCATGGAGAAGGAGAAGTACGTTTGAACTTTTGTGGTGATGTTCACGCTGAAGTCGTTTCTTCAGTTTCCTGAGGGTAGCACAATACACTTCAGAGTTGATCGTTACACCATGAGGGAGAACATCAAACAGAGTAACCCCTTCAGACTCACAGAAGACCGACGCCACGATTTTACCGTCTATCGGGGTTGGCTGTGAATCTTTTCTTCGGAGGAGAGGTTGTGTGGCACAGCCCCATTAACTGTCTCTTTGTTTCCGGTTCGAAGTGAAGAACCCCTGTTTCATCACTTGTGATGACAGCCGCCTGGGATTAGCCGAGCGGTGTTAGGCGCTGCAGTCATGGACTGTGCGGCTTGTCCCGGCGGAGGTTCGAGTCCTCCCTCGGGCATGGGTGTGTGTGTTTGTCCTTAGGATAATTTAGATTAAGTAGTGTGTAAGCTTAGGGACTGATGACCTTAGCAGTTTAGTCCCATAAGATTTCACACACATTTGAACATTTGAACGTGTGATGATATTCGACAAAAAATTTTCACGATCAGCATCGTAACGCGCAACCAATTCCGCACGGATAGTCCTCCGTTTCTCTTTATAGGCGTCGAGGAACCCAGCAGGCAGACACCTTTGGCTAGCGCAACTGGTGGACGAATGCGTCAGCTCTAACGACAGAGATGTTCGGTTGAGCAGCGAGGTGTTTGTCTGTGATCCGTCGATTACCTCGAATGGAAGTGTCTGCACGTTCAACACTGCAGAAGTCACAGTTACGTGCGGCTGGAGGTCACATGGGAGATCGGATAGGTTTGCGCGACCTTGTCGCGATGATGACAGACGCCGTTCTCAACGACTTGCCTTTTTATCCTACCAGGTTTCTGTATTTTGTTCACTGCCAGGTCTCCGTAGACATTCTGCACTCGCCTACGAATATCTGCGATGCTCTGGTTCCCCGCCAAGAAACAAAATTAATGACAGCTCTCTGCTTGGAACGCATCTTCATTACAGTTGTTGATAATTCTTCCGAGTTATATGGCCGTGCTCCATGGAATACTTCTATTCATAACGTTTCGTCCAATAATACGTTGGACATCCTCAGAGGTGTGGCTGGTCCTGTTAAGTCCTGCCGACTGACGAGTTGGGCGTCGGAGAGCGGCCTAAATACCGAGGAAAGTGGGCGTGGTCTAGTTTGCACATAGTAGCAGAGAGAAAACTAGTCAAAGATAAATGTAACTATCGATAATAGTCCGTCATAGATAAAAATCACTTATCGATTCTGTAACGCCACTGTCCATATCTCGCTTAATTTCAAGGCCTCTTCTTTTCTATTAAAATTATCTTCATGCTTATAAATTTCAATAGCCTCCCTATACAGTCGTGGATAATAGTTCGTGGTAGTACTTAAGTTTCAGAAAACTTAACTACATGGTCACCGGACATGTTCCGCAACGGCTGATTTATCTATTTTACCCAGTCGGCAAAGATTTTATGCTCCTTTACCCTCGTATTCACACTTCTTTTCGTAGTACCAATATAGACCTTGCCACAGGTACACAGGTACACCGCTAGATGATGATGGTGGTCTTCTATCTTTAACAGAGCGAAGTACTTGTCCTATTTTTCTGGTAGGTTTGAATACCGGTTTCACTTTATGTTTCAGCAAACTTTTGCCGATTCGATCTGTAACCTTACTAATGAAAGGTAAAGACACCGTGTTCTTCCATTGTTGTGTACCATCCTTGTCCTTTGGCCTGCTGTAATTACGTCTTAAAACTCTATCTGCATAGAGAAGTGTTTTAATGAAGATTTTATTCTGTTTTTCCTCATTCCAAAACAAAAAAGACTCTTGCCAAAAAAACAGTTAATAAGCAGATTAGAAATGAAAGACGAACGGGAAAACTGAAACACGCTCATCAGAGGCGTACGTAGAAGGCACAAGTAGCAAGAGAGGGAATCAGCAAAACTGAATAGCCTCAAGAGACTTCTTCTCATATAGTGCCTGTTTACAATGCTTTCTACGTGAAGCCAACATCAGAGGACGGAGCTATGAAGAACACGAGAGATACCTTTCAGAAGATGAAATAGAGTAAACCACTAGCACCTTTGCTGGTACAAGAGGTAAAGCTACAGTTTCTTAAATTTTTGGGTGTGGTCACCACAGGAACTTTCTCTTTTCTTCAAAAAATCTTGCATTGGAAATGAAATACTTGTATCTGATCCAATTTCCTCAAAACTCTAGCTGCTCTACAATAAGAATCAGAAACGTTTTCTGCAAGGCAGCAACAGGAAGACAAATTAGGCAGCAACAGGAAGACAAATTTCATCGTAAATATAATTTTCTGTTGCTAACTATCCTAAAAAATAACAAAACGATGTTTTCACTAAGTTATTTGGATTATTTTCGATAAACAAAGGAAAGTACATATGTGTGCTTTTCTAGATTGACAGAATATGGAAATGTCAAGTTCCTTTTTTACTCAAGCGTGCATTTGTACAAGTTGGACTATATCTTGTTATCCCTGCCACAATCCCTCCCTCTGCTTCAGTTCGCCATCTTGGTACTACTTCACAAAAGTAAACTTCTGCACACTCTACTTACTGTGTTATTTGTGAAAATTTCGTGGCTTTGCAATTCTATTACGGATAAGATAAGATAACTTTTCCTTAACACTCACGTGTTGGGCCTTTCAACTAATATATTTCTTATTTCATTGATGTACTTGTCAACATAAAATAATCGTTTACCTTACAGTCTCCTATTGCTATTTAATATGAACAATGTAGTATCAGAATATTTCTTGGTACTCTATGGTGATAGGACACTGCTATGAACTCAATCCAAGGTCATTCATGCCAAGCACGTTTTTCACGTGTGAACTGTTGCAGTACAAAGAATGCCGCAGAAAGAGTTCATCCTTTGGGACTTCGTAGTTGGCCGGCAGATTTCGCTTGTCAAGTGATGCGAGAATAACCATGAAACGCCTTCGATTTAAATTGTGCGTATATCTCATTTATCACAGTAACACAAAAGGGACGCCATCTACTCTACAGTTTATCTTAAACTACACGTGTAAGCATCGCAACTTAGTTCTTTTCAATAAAACTACACCTTGCATGGGAATTTCTGTCGTGTTTAACTGGAATTTTGTTATGTTAGTCTCCCAGAAGAATTCGTCCAGCGTGTTAAAATTAGAGGAAGATGTTCCATTTGTTAAATTACAAGTATTGAGTGGGAACACTTTAAATTTAAAGGCAGTTTACACGTTAAGAAAGATTTACATCTAATACTAGTTTGTTGCAGACTAGAGCATTTGTTACACGACATGATGATAAGAGAAAATAAGTCCGAGGAAGTGCAGGTTTTTGCACCGCCAAATAGCACCAGTAATTAAAAAAGTTAGGGTTACTCACAACAATATGGGTTGCATGTGTTTTAGTATAGAAAAAAAAATGTCGAAAGTGTTCATTACACGAGTTCTTATAATTTCCAAGATTTTTAACAAAAGAGTAGTCCAGATCGCAATAAATTATTTATATTTCATTGTCGCAACCGGTTTAGGTCTACACGACAATCTCCAGAAAAGAGGCTCCAGATGACATGAGGAGCTCGTTCCCGGAGCTGCTTGAGTACCAACTGATACCTGTCACCAACTGTAGACCGAAACCAGTTACCAGAATTAAAAATAAATAATTTATTGCGTCTAGAATGCTTTTTTGTTAAAATATAAAGTAAAATAGGTGTAGTTCCTGAATGACGTCAAAAATTATTTTCCTAGGTATCTCTCCAGACAAAAATGATTTATGACTGAGATCATGGGCGACACTGTCAATGCCGTCGTATCTCCAGATGCATACTCGATTTCAGATTCCCTCCAAACCAAAATAAATGCTGTACACTTGCACGGTTGTGAGGCCTGTAGAAAGTAAAATATGATTTGCATTTCAGATCTTGTAGTGTTTTCGACTTTTCGGGAAAGTACTTATCCGTAATGATCTGGCACGCTCTTCGCATGCGCTGATGTTTGGGGTTGTTTTCGTACGACACTCGGAGCCAAAGCCCTTTCGGCTGATATCCTGGGAAGCACAATTCAGCAATGACTGCCACGCCGATAAAGCGCAGCCCGTTGGAGCAAATAAGAGCTAGCATTCGCGGGAAGAAAAGCGCAGTGCTATAACACTTGGCGCTCACTCGGTCGTCACATGTGAGAACAAACCGCGCGGAAGGTAAGGCTCTCCGGAACGAGCGCCGCTGCTCCCCGCTGCGCCCCAGCCACCACGCGCTGGACCGCCCGTTTGGAGTGACGCAGGCGGAGCGATACGGAACATCACCGGGGACAACCTCCCACAATTCACGCAAAGTGGGCAGCCGAGGAGCGTTTATGACGCACACACGTTCGCTCCACCGATTCTGCTTCTGCGTCTTGCTTTTGTGAGTTATACGTCTTCGCAATTTGTTTTCTCATGCTCGGCATACTTTTTATTTATGCTGTGAGTTACGATTTGTCGCCGTTTATGTATGTCCAATCCAAAAGAAAGCAGGCGTTCACAGATGTGAAAATTACCGAACTACCAGTTTAATAAGTCACGGCTGCAAAATACTAACGCGCATTCTTTACAGACGAATGGAAAAACTGGTAGAAGCCGACCTTGGGGAAGATCAGTTTGGATTCCGTAGAAATATGGGAACACGTGAGGCAATACTGACCCTACGACTTATTTTAGAAGCTAGATTAAGAAAAGGCAAACCTACGTTTCTAGCATTATATACTTAGAGAAAGCTTTTGACAATGTTGACTGGAATACTCTCTTTCAAATTCTGAAGGTGGCAGGGGTAAAATACAGGGAGCGAAAGGCTATTTACAATTTGTACAGAAACCAGATGACAGTTATAAGACTAGATGGACACAAATTGGAAGCAGTGGTTGGGAAGGGAATGAGACAGGGTTGTAGCCTCTCCCCAATGTTATTCAATCTGTATACTGAGCAAGCAGTGAAGGAAACAAAAGAAAATTTCGGAGTAGGTATTAAAATCCATAGAGATGAAATAAAAACTTTGAGGTTCGCCGATGACATTGTAATTCTGTCAGAGACAGCAAAGGACTTGGAAGAGCAGTTGAACGGAATGGACACTGTCTTGAAAGGAGGATATAAGATGAACATCAACAAAAGCAAAACGAGGATAATGGAATGTAGTGAATGAAGTCGGGTGATGCTGAGGGAATTAGATTAGGAAATGAGACACTTAAAGCAGTAAAGGAGTTTTGCTATTTGGGTAGCAAAATAACTGATGATGGTCGAAGTAGAGAGGATATAAAATGTAGACTGGCAATGGCAAGGAAAGCGTTTCTGAAGAAGAGAAATTTGTTAACATTGAGTATAGAGTTAAGTGTCAGGAAGTCGTTTCTGAAAGTATATGTATGGAGTGTAGCTATGCCTGCATCTCGTGGTCGTGCGGTAGCGTTCTCGCTTCCCACGCCCGGGTTCCCGGGTTCGATTCGGGGCGGGGTCAGGGATTTTCTCTGCCTCGTAATGGCTGGGTGTTGTGTGCTGTCCTTAGGTTAGTTAGGTTTAAGTAGTTCTAAGTTATAGGGGACTGATGACCATAGATGTTAAGTCCCATCGTGCTCAGAGCCATTTGAACCCTTTAGTGTAGCCATGTATGGAAGTGAAACATGGACGATAAATAGTTTGGACAAGAAGAGAATAGAAGCTTTCGAAATGTGGTGCTACAGAAGAATGCTGAAGATTAGATGGGTAGATCACATAACTAATGAGGAGGTACTGAATAGGATTGGGGAGAAGAGGAGTTTGTGGCACAACTTGAGTAGAAGAAGGGATCGGTTGGTAGGACATGTTCTGAGGCATCAAGGGATCACCAATTTAGTATTGGAGGGCAGCGTGGAGGGTAAAAATTTTAGAGGGAGACAAAGGGATGCGTACACTAAACAGATTCAGAAGGATGTAGGTTGCAGTAGGTGCTGGGAGATAAAGGAGCTTGCACAGGATAGAGTAGCATGGAGAGCTGCATCAAACCAGTCTCAGGACTGAAGACCACAACAACAACAACAACAACATGTATTACTGTACCGTGTAAATTAAGGCGCAGCATGATACCTTGCTAGAAAGAGTAGTGAGACAGTTCCATACCGAATCGTCGTGATGTATTTACAGTCGTTGGTCTGGAATAACGGCGAGAGTGAGTATGATTTTTAGCCATTTTTTCCAATGTTCGTCTACGCAAATGCTCGACTGGTGCCCGATTTCCGCATCACAGAATACGAAACCTAAACAGTTAAAATACATACACACACAGAAAAGCCGGCCTTGTGACCGAGCGGTTCTAGGCGCTTCAGTCTGGAACCGCACTGCAGCTACGGTCGCAAGTTCGAATCCTGCCTCGGGCATGGATGTGTGTGATGTCCTTAGGTTAGTTAGGTTTAAGTAGTTCTAAGTCAAGGGGACCTACAACGTCAGATGTTAAGTCCCATAGTGCTTAGAGCCATTTGAACAAATTGAATACACAGAGAAAAATTTACATGATAAATGGACAGATGGCGCACACAACTTCGCTACCTCCGTTTAACTGACGTTTGTACAGATAGAAAAGGCACCTGTCGTGTCCACCCCCCACACCACACATACTTACTGTGACTATGTTATCATAAACCTCCATGACATATAGCAATCTGTGTATTCTTCACAGAGCAATAAACAACAATAATACATGAAATGCATTCTCATCTGTGAATGTGGACAACCATCAGCTGTATAATGGAATGACGACAGTGGAATCTTGTCCCGGACCTGGACTCGAACCCGCATTTCCCACTTATCGCGAGCGGTCGCCTTACTACTAGGGTTCAAACTTTAATAGTGACAGCCGGCCAGGGTAGCCGAGCGGTTCTAGGTGCTCCAGTCTGGAATCGCGCGACCGCTAGGTCGCAGGTTCGACTTCTGCTTCGGGCATGGATGTGTGTGATGTCCTTAGGTTAGTTAGGTTTAATTAGTTCTACCTTCCAGGGGACTGATGACATCAGAAGTTAAGTCCCATAATGCTGAGAGCCATTTGAACCATTTAATAGTGACAACTATTTATTTACAGCTCGTACAAAATAGATACGTGTTTCAAAGTTTTACTGACCCTCAAAGTAGTCACCAGAACTTTGTATAACCCACTGCCAGCGATGTGGAAATCGTAGGATACTCTTAGCAGTGCCAATTGTGTTGACAGTTCGAGCGGCGCGGTCTATTGCCAGACGAATTTGTAGCAGTTCTGAAGCGAACGCCGTGAAGTGTTTCCTTCAGTTTAGAAATCGAGTTGAACTCACGAGGGCTTAAACCAGGGGAGTGCAGTAGGGGGTATGGCACTTAGCAGCCCCATCAGTCAAACAAATCAGTAAGAGCTTGCACTGCACGTGCTTGAGCATTGTCCTGCAAAATGATGGTCAGGTCTTGCAGAAAGTGTCATCACTTCTCTCTCAAAGCTGGTCGTAGGTTGTGTTCCAAAAGTAAACAGCATAGAGACAGAAGTGATGACACTTTTTTGTGCGAGCTGTAAATAAATAGTTGTCACTATTAAAGTTCCAACCCTCGTATTTGGCTATCCGAGCTCGATCCACAGTGAGACCCAAACTTCCGTATGTCGTCAGCCATGTGTCCACAACCTGTACTCGTACATCCGTTATGTATATTCCCGTAGAGGGAAGACATTTTACTTGTATGTCGCTTGCCCGGTGTCGGCGGATAAATACGATTTTGTAGTATCTGTGTTTTTTCACAAGTACGGTGCAATGTTCCTTCGGACATGTGTCCACTACAAAATCGTATTCATAACAATTCTGTGCCCCTGTGTAAGTTGTATTAGCAACTAGAATCCACGCAATGTTTCGTCTGAAATGCGTGATTCATACGGTGGTCTCTCTTTACACTGTAATTTATCCACAAATAAGCTCATCGCTTTAATGGTGCTTGGGAGCGCTATAGATGGTACAGAACCGGTGCCAAACGTTCGCAAGAACAGAAAGGAGCTTTCGTGTTTAGACGTGTGAATGAACACACAGTGGACGAAGATACGCTATTCATTGGCGTATCAACGCAGACTTCCCAACGTATCTACACGGAACAGTGTACTACTCGCGTCAATATACCGTAGACGAGTGTTAAGCATTGTCAACGACAGTCTGTTTAAAACCCGAAAGACGTTCCTGCTCTCATTGAAAGCAGGCACATTTCAGACAATTTTCAGAACAGATATTTAAGATAATTCTCATTTTTTGACCCGTCTCAGTTACACATACCTTTTAAATTCGATTACATGTTTCGATCACTCCGGATCATCTTCAGATCTAGGACAAAGTAAAACTATATGTGTACCATCTAATATTTTACAATAACAGAAAAGAAAAGAACTGTACTTACAAGTAGAATTTACCTAAGCAATTGCGTGAGCAACCAGACTTGCCAACTCTAACGTATCAGCGTATTGTATTTTGCAACTGCGGCCAATGTTTTAAATAGGTATATGTTGGAGGTAGGGTTTGAGAGGGGGAGGGGGAGGGGGAGGAAGATGCAACAAAAAAGAAAATACTTCATATTGCTTTATGAATCTTTATGAAAGCTACACATCCAACTTCTTGAACAGAATCAGTCTCTGTAATTCCAGTTCGACTGAAGAAAACAAGCTTAAAATCATTAGCTTTTCTGTTGTCGTATCAGTCATTTAAGAAACGATGCCTCAGATGCAGTTATTAGTGACGGAGCCAATACGGTAAGCATTCAGTACTTTCTTATAACCTGAGAATCGTCGTTCTGCTATGAAGTTAATTTCTTAGCTTGCCTACGTTACTTCTCATTTCTTCATGTTAAACGCATTCTAAACGCTATTGAAAATTCAGTTCCATGTCTGCAGGCATATATACTTCCAGGTAGACCTGACATTGATAACGGAGAGAGACAACACAGTTGTGTTGTTTACAATTTTAATGGGATTTGGTTTTTTTCGAATTACCGCAATGAACTATCCCAAAATGTCTAGAATTCTCTAAAGATTCTATATAGTAACTTCTGTGCTAGATTCTTCAATCTGGCACGTGCTATTGTCATACCAATTGAATGAGAGATATGCATAAAGACTGCAGAAAACGTATAACAACATTTCAAATAAAACCTACATAATATGCGTACTGCACAAATTTCTCAATGTTTTTAGTGCTGGTGGAACGTGACGCTGACTAAATAAAGAAAACCGTATGATTATCTTACAGCTAAGTTCCATCTATGAAGCACAAATTGGTCAATAAATATTTATACTCACTTGTTGCATCAGTGGTCGGGTACGTTTTTTAAAATTTTTACAGTGTTCTGTTTTAATCATCTGTGTATTGAGAATCTTTGTTCCTTTATTGAGTCTCTGTCGGGGCTTAAACTACTTTTGTTTGAGATTTATTTTTCTTTTAACATTTAATTTTCGTTTTTTATAGTACATTACCATTTGACATACATCATAATTCAATAACGCAATAAGAGTTATGCTTCCTCTATGTCAAATAAACCGAACTCAGTGTTTCCACAAAAAAAGAGAAAATTCCACAGTTCATAATTACTTTCGTGTCGCTCACATCTTATCTCGCAGGGAGAAAAATAATTACTCTGTAATCTTTAACATTCTCCCTGGAGGCTAAGTAATTGATACCGTTTGCAGCCGTCGCGGGAGAATTCTAGAAAGGCTGCTCAGTGCTCTGGGTAGCGGTAGAGGGGGCGTGGCGCGGCCTGCCGATCTCTGACTTACCTCGTGATCTCCTCCAGCAGTTTGCACGGGTCAGCCGCGTAGAACTTCACGCCGAAGTACAGCGTGAAAGGATCCGTCCCTGCAACAGAAGGTTAAACCGTTGACCTATTGAGGCAACTTCAGTGGGCGTGATACTAAAAGTAAAATAGATACTACTTTTTTCTTAATATATTAATCGTGTTTTGAAGTCCGACACCAAAAGTGGTTTACATCTGTAATTTCCTGATTGGGATTCAAGAGGGGCGCTTATTATAGGTTTCGTTTCTGAGTCTAGTGGCGACGCAGGTGGTCCCTAATTCACTCCCAAAGGTATCCAGTTGCTTTATCATCTCTGAAATAGGAGTCTAGCGATAGCTTTCCATGAATGGTATATCAATCCTGGTGTTTATCTGATTTCCATTTAGTCCGTGGATTGGAACCAATGATTCATTCATTTTATAAGCGATTACTTGGAATTAGGACTGTTGATAGTTTTTAAATATATCGGGGATCCGATTTTCGACATTTAAAGAAATATCATTATCGGCCGTTGATATGCCGAAGAAAAGTATCGGTGTATCGATCATCGCAGAAAAAATGTCGACGTATTGGCTTATAAAGATAATGAGCTGCACTTTGTGAATATACTGTTGGTTTTAGAGCTGTATAGTTAAGTAATTGATTTATTATTATTCTGTACGTCAACAAGCTAGCAGGCTATGCTGTAAGACGATGTATGCCTAATAATGTCTGTTGACTCCGAAAGATGCACGCTTCAGTTTGTAGATGATTATAGACAAAGAAAAAAAATCGTGTGTAAAGCCGCTTCTGAAGATTATTTAAATAAAAATTCGAGATGTGTTGCCCCGAGAGTCACGTGTTAGATAAAAAGTCTCCGATCATATTTATGTTAACAATGAAATACCGTAAGTTTCGAAGTAGGAAAACTGAGAAGAGTAACCAAAAAATTTATGAGAAATGTATATGAAAATTGTGGACGAATATTCATTCTATGGCAACTTAAAAGCACAATAACTGAGGAGCTTGATATCTGAACGACAGAAGTGATGGGATAGTGGAGCTCCTCAAAAAATCACTAAAAACAGAAATGAAGCACACTGATGATGCAAACAATACGAAATTGAAAAACACAACCTCCGCTCTGGTGGATTCAAGTGTCATTCCCAAATTTGCCGAGTCCGAGGATGCCAATCTACATACCATATTTCATTATTAAATGCAATTGACTCTTTGAAAGTAAATTAACTTTCACATAACGACTAAGAACTACCATTAAGTATTTCTTAGTAGCAGGAATAATCATTTTAATTTTTATTTACTAATTCGTATTCTGTTGTCTCGTTATGCAAGGGATCACCATGGATATGGAACAACTCATAATTATACATGATAACAGTCTTTATAGATGCTAATAGATACAAACTGCAATATTGTATAGGAACAAAGTATCCTAATAATTACAAACTTGGGCATTTCCCACTGTGAAAAGAGGTATGCAACACTCAAGTAATAAATTACAATTATTCCACATTACAAACTAGAAATTGAATAGAACTGAAATGCATTGTTTTGAAATGAGGAACAAATAACTGAAACGAATCTATAAGTCGCCAGTTACTAGGTAACAAAAATTTATTGCCAGCCTTACCACTGCAGTTCCCCAAGCAGAAAATCTAAAATCTCGTCGTGACCTCTTTCTGAAATTAGCAGACAAAACATTGTCATCACTTTGTATTTCTCGTACCTCTGTTGCTTATATAATTCTTTACCTAAGTCGCTTTTGCGTTTTCTTGTTCTGTCACCTTTTCATCACGAAAAACGCAACGCAAGATCCTAAGCAAAGAAGGAGATTCACAGCAGACTGCTTGTGCAATGAGGCAACGTGTGGAAACGAAAACACCCATGCGTACACGTGTTCTTTCCACAAATTTTAGTGCATGCATTTTATTCCCATGCATCTGCGATTTCGCACGACGAAATAGGCATCGTGTGGACATACTTTTACAGTAAGGATTGAAAGGAAAACGATGCACGTTCACGCTTGGCGATACGCACTTTGCTAACAATAGTAATTGTATGCAAGTTGCACAATACTAGGTGTCCGATGGATCCGTCGTTCGGTTTCGTCACACATTGGGTTTGTCTGGAACACTTCACGGCAACTTCCCTGTTTTTTCATTTCTGCAAACGCCAGCGACTTAGCAGTTGTAAACTGCGTGGTGAAGTTGACCGATGCAGTTTCTGTTGGTAGCGCGCGCCGAGCGCCGATTAAGTCAGCATTTCCGCTCACACGTATCCGCCCACCACAAAGATCATCTTGGCATTTATATTTTTGTTTATCATTTTAGCAACTGTTTATGAAGAATGCTAATGAGAAGGAATAGTACACTACTTGCGTTAAAAATTGTTTTTTAAGGCAACCGGCGTGCTAACTTCACATCGGAAATCATCTTGTTCCATTCATACCCCACTACTCAGTGCAGTCGGACTTCTTCTTTGTACCGCCTGTACTTGCTTCATACAGACAAAGAGAAAGACTGGAACTGACGAAAGCTCAAAAGCTAGTAAGACTCCTTCAGACAGTGAAAGCAAAATTATAGTAAGGAACAATTTCAAAAGAACAGTTCCAAATATTCGGCGAAAATTGCGAAGAAAATATAATATAAAATAAAAATATCGCCCGTCGATATTGCCATTTCGATATCGATTTATCGCTGAAGATAATACCGCCGGTATACATATTGATATTTTTTGGAACATGTATCGATATTTTATCAACAGACATACTTCGAATGTCTCTGAAATCACAATGAAGAGCCTCTAAATTTAAGACATTTCTGCCAAAATTCTAAAGAGTGATCTCTGGCAAGAGGGTCGTTTCATTGCCTACATTGTTGCATCGGTCCACGTAAAATGCTGTATCGGCAGTAGAGGTTTAACGCGCTTAGGTTATTCTACTGCCACACTGACCTATAACTTGGCAAACATTGTCTCTGACTATAATTACTTCTTATGGGCCAATGATTCATGAGTAACAAATCTATTATAACAGTCAACTACTCGTATTAACTATTGTTAAGTTTTGGACAGAGACGTAAAGTTCGGTTAACGGTTGTCAAACCTTGCTTTTGCCCTCACAATGTGTTGCTGAAATAGTAGCTAATGCAGGTCAAGGAGAACTCTGTAGTGTTATCGTTGCAACTGTATGTTATCTGTTATAGTCAGAGGATCAAAAATATGAGCATCGAGCAAGCACAGTACTAACTTCGCAATTCTCTGTGGGGTTGTGCAGAGGTCGGCGTGCGATGAGAATCCTACAGAACCGGGGCTTCCATTCTGGGCTTCTTTATAGAAGAGGTTCATATGATCAGCTGTCTACACTAATACGAGAGCGAGCTGAAAAGTAATGCCTCCGAATTTTTTATGCGAAAACTCATAAACCTCGTTAAATAAACAAATGTTATTAACATTCCACGTCTTTATTCACCATGTCTACGTATCTATTTATCAACATGGTCACCCTGGCGAGAAACACATTTCTCCGAAAGAGAGACCAGTTTATTGATATCGTCCCTGGATAACGTTTGATTTTGTTGATAGAATCACAACCTCACCTCTGTTTGCGCCGCTTCATCACTGCCGAAGTGAAGTCGTCGAAGGTGTTCCTTAAGTTTAGGAAGCATTGAAAATTGGATGCGGCCAATTCGGGATTGTGCGGAGGATGATCGATAACAGGGAACCGAAAGCGTCGGATTGTTGCAGACGTCGCAGCGGTCGATTGGGTTCTAGGACTGGCATGCTGAAGAAGAGGGTGCTCTATGTGTGGGCGAACTCTTCGAATTCGAAACGCGCTATTCCTCACTCAACGACATAGTTACATCACACGCCACCATGTTCCACGCTGCAATTCGTAGACATGAAAAATAAAGATGTGAATATTAATAACGTTTGTTTTATTTAAAAACAGTTTAAGAGTTTTCACATACGAAATTCGGAGGTAACACTTTTCTGCACGCCCTCGTATCTGTCTATGGTTGTCAGTACGGTATTGGTCAGCTGAATACGTATTTTTTTCTCTGCTTCTTCTGTTTATGGTTGTCGCTTGACAGCCTTCCCGTCGTCTGGTTTAAGACGTTCCTATTCGGCACAATTAGTTACGTTATCCCACTCCTTGACTTCATCTTAGTCCTATGTAGGTCTTCCTTTGAGCTTCCAAACATGGGTCACTTTTCTGTCGTTGATGCTTAGTATACGGCCAGTGAAGATGTGTCATCGTTCCCTGATAAAGTCTCTAGCCATTCTTGTGTGTGTCTGTGTGTGTGTGTGTGTGTGTGTGTGTGAGCGTCTGAGTGTCCACGTGCGACGGAGAGAGGGAGGGAGAGAGAAGAGAGAGAGAGAGAGAGAGAGAGAGAGACAGAAAGGGGAGGGGCGAAGGGTGGCTGGTTTGGGGGGGGGGGGGGGGGGAAGAGATCACACAGATGCATTGATATCTAGAGTTCCGGTTCAGCGGCCTTCAATTGCCTATCTGTAAACGATTAGCTTGTTGCCATTTATACACTTTCATCATCTGTGTATAACTTCAGCCAAAATGATGATACATCATAGCTATTTCTGTCAACGTGATCGACGAAACGTGCCAATGCGCCTCAATTAAAGAATTAATGAGTCACTAACAGACCGGATCATGTTATGCACATACCACTGGCTACAAACCAGGAGACATGTGAAACTGAACATTTCGTTTACGTTCTTTCGTTTACGACCACCGGGAAAAGTTGTATGAAACAAATTGCTTACCAAAATTATATGCTATTTCAATTTTTATAGTGTGGGAGCTATTGTAAAAATACAATGGAAAGACAGTAACGTATTCAGAAAGCCAGAGTAAGTTAACACTGCACTATCCCCCTCGAGTAGCAATTAGACTGATTGAAGGGGAAAATATGGACACTGTTCAGAGAAGTATGATATGCCTTACGAAGTGAAAACAGTTCGAAACACATTTATAAGGAATGTCCTTTGGCTCAACCCAGTATTTATTGTTAACTATCACGGAAAGATGATCAAGAATGAGTGGTTCACAAGAACCATTCTGGCATTAGGGTAACCATGGAAAGTCTAAATCTGGATATCCACGCGGGCTTTTAACGGCATTCATTCCGAAAGCGTGTGTAAGTTCCTAAGAACTGCACAGCGACTGAAGCACAGAAGTGTTTCCTCGGCTCTTAACATCGACAGCTGTCGTAGCAGTGACGCACTGGTAGCGGATGGTACACCTGTGCCTATGATCTTACAAGGCACAGTTGCAGGATGCGGTTCTGGGAGCGAAGCAGGAGTAGGGGGTAGCAGTTTGATAATGCCTCTACCCATCCCCCCTCCCCCATGAAATATAAATTGCAATCTGCCACATTTAGTGCACCACAGATGCCTACGACTTTGATGACAGCAACGATAAAATATTTAATATATAATAATAAATAGTTTGATTACACAAAATGGCTTGATATAACAATAATAATAATTTGTTTACATCAGTGTTGTGTACATAGCTGTAGCGTAACTGACAATATAGAGAAATATACAATTTGAGGGGCATTGGCCAGAAAATCGGAGTACACGTGTCGTGGAACTAATTTAAGAACGATAGTAGAAACAAACTCTCGCAACACTGACGACAACAAAATTTACATGATATAAAGTCGGAGTACGCATTCATCATTCTTAGTACGAGGGGGGTTTTATATTTAATGCAACACTTTCTTTCTCGGCCAATTTCGGTTGAAAAATGCAGAATTTGTTGTGGGGCACTATACAGTATTAACGTTTCAGTCCCTACCGTTTCATGAAATACTGATAGATGGTGGCGTTATACGTAGTATTGAAAATGGCATATGTTCCGGATGTGCGTTCCGAGCAGAGAGCTGTCATTGCGTTTCTCTTGGCGGAGTCCCAGTCCGGCACAAATTTTCATTACTGTCATTCCATTATCCAGCTCATGGTTGTCCATATTCGCATCTGCGAATACATTTCAAAATGTCTTCTGTAAACAGAGTTGCACAGTTTCACACATTTAAAGAACCATGGAGCTATCAAAATCTGCTGTAATTTGGATTTATTTACGTTATAGGAGCATTTTGTGGTTCCATGACGCCGTTCTTTACCCTCTTAGTGCGTGAATTAATTTCTACTGGAAGAAAAATAAAAAATCTTGTTTTTTGATCAGTATTGGGATGTTAGACCATTAATAATGTAAAATGTAATAAATGTTATACATATTTGGTATAATTAGGTATGTGTCAATTTGCGACAACAGGCGTTTGAGAAGTAAAAGACTTACCTTCGATACAGCAACCAACGATTCGCTACTACAAGAACCACCAAGTGAAAAAGAAACATGTGATAATGTTTTCTTTATTTCATGAAAATCCTGTAACATAAAATTAGAACATCAAGCAAATTCATCTTTCCCATGAATTTGTTGAAGATTGTAACAATGCTAGTGCATGATACCTGAGTGTGTGCTTCTTGTGTTATGTCCAATATTCGTACTGCGCTAACTGGATAAGCAGATGCAAATGTACTGGCAAGAATCACGCCTCTGTTGTCAAACCATTTTACTACTCTGACGTGTACCCCATCAAGAGTAACCTCCTTTCCTTTGAAAGACTTCCTTCTTCGCTTCTTCAGGCTCCTATCAGTTGAAGACGTACAACCTGGAAGACGGTTTGAGTGGAATACTTCCGATGAATAAATCCTCCTTTTAATCAATGCAACAAGCAGATTACTAGATGAAAACCAGCTGTCAAAAAAGACATTATTCTGGCCGTCTTCAATAGTTTGTGCATGGTGTAACACAGTATTTCCCCTTGCACCTCTGTCCAAACAACCCGCCACTGAAATAATTTTGCCCGTATAAATCTCAAAATTGTGCACCATTCCTTTTTTGTCACATAAAATAAATATTTTATAACCCCACTTAATGGGTTTCTTGGGCAAATATTGCTTTAATGCAGACTGCCTTTGAATGGAACCATCTGCTTATCAATACTCATCTGATTTTGACATACAGTTGACATTTGGGAAGCAATGAGTCAATTACTGGTCGTATTTAGAACAGCCTATCCATGTTTGGATCATCAGTGATCGGAATTTTTTCACTATCATCGAAATAAATATTTCTCTTGAGATGTCTTTACACAAATCACGTGACAAAGTCAGCAACATGGGTCAGTTGACTTGCCATCGCCCAGTACATACAGGCGCAAGGGAGATGATACATTGAAATATGTAAAACTGTGCCAAGAAACTGCTCAAGTTCTTTTGTGAGTTGTAGTGGCCTATTTGTCTTATTCTGAACAGAAAATGTATTACTCTGTTCAACTATATGGTTTGTAAGTGAGTCGTCACAAAGATGCGAAAATAATCTATGGGAGCTTTCACATCATCTGCTTCTGGCAAGGAATTATTCCAAGTAGGTATAACTCTTTCGCTACTAGTAGCTGGTACTGTGTTCCACAGCTGCGGTCTCTTCACTGTGCTGTTCGTACTTGCCGTCCAGGGAACTGCTCTCTGAACTTGAAAAATGTTTTCGGCCTCATTCTCAGCACCAGCATATGAAACAACAAGACAGTAAGAAATATAGCGGACACTAACATAAAGAAGAAACATGTTCCAAAATTTACAGCATACATGAAACGTCTGAATTCTCATTTGACGATAACGTGGTTTCTAAACTGGTTGGATGATATTCATGGCCTCTTTCACCATTGTCTCTTGGGCGACTGTCATCACTTTTGTGCGCACGTGTTTTCAAATGGCCATTTCCTTTCCTTTTAGCGTGAAAGGATTTTGGACGCATTGTTAAAAGCTGTGGGGTGGCAACAATTCACTTCCACAGCACTCCAGTAGTGACGTATAATCAAACAAAACCGCATTTAAATATATTGGTTACATAAATCAATTGATCATTGTTGTAAATAAATGTGCTAAAACGTAGACACTTTTCTCGGCAAGTTTTCGTTGAAAGAATGCGGACTTTATTGTGGAACATCGTGGTACATTCCCGTTTCATTTCCTGTAGTTTAATGAAGTTGCGATATGTGGCGGGGCCAAACATAGCCTTCAAAATGGCGTCTCTAACGGAGATGCATTGCAAGCAGACAGCTCTCATTGAGTTGCTGCTGGTGGAAAATCAGAGCATCGCAGAGTGTCTGTGGAGACCTGGCTGTGAATAAAAGCACGGCGAGTCGTTGGGCGAGGAGTCTCCAATCATAGCAAAGAGGTCGCGCAAACATGTCCGATCTCCTGCGTGAAGGCTGACCGCACACAGCTGAGACTCATGCAATGTTGAAACGTGCGGACACTCTCTTTCGAGGTGATCGACGGATCCAAATCAAACACCTCACTGCTCCACGGGAAGTCACAATTCTGCGCACCCGAGAGGAGCTCACAAAACTTCGTTGGACATTTCTTCCTTATCCACCTTTCAGCTCAGATCTCGCACCTTCCTTCTTCCTTCTGTTTAGCTCAATGAAGGATGCACTTCGCGAAGCAGTAGGTGAATGATGCAGCAAGACGTTGGCTCCGACGTCGGCCAGTAGAATGGGTATACAGGCATTCCCAGTAAGGTGCCGTAAGGCCGTCGCACTGAACGCAGATTATGTTGAAAAACAGGGATTTGTAGGCAAAAGAGTTGGGATTAATATCGTGTCTTGAAATCCCGAATGACACCAACCCCTGCTTTCAGAACAAAAAAAAAGTGTTGCATTTTTAACTGAAGGCCCCTTCAATTTATATTCCATGCACGCCAGTTTAATTAGCAATACATAATAATTTTATTCACAATCGGTCAATCTATGCAGGACACGACTTTCCCTAAAGTCTTGGTGCTTAAGACAACGTTGATGCAGTGGGAAAGGTATGCCCATACACAAATGTAATATACACTACTAGCCATTAAAATTGCTACACCGCGAAGATGATGTGCTACAGACGCAAAAGTTAACCGACAGGAAGAAGATTCTGTGATATGCAAATGATTAGCTTTTCAGAGTATTCACACAAGGCGGCGACACCTACAACGTGCCGACATGAGGAAAGTTTCCAACCGATTTCGCATACACAAACAGCAGTTGACCGGCGTTGCCTGGTGAAACGTTGTTGTGATGCCTCGTGTAAGGAGGAGAAATGCGTACCATCACGTTTCCGACTTTGATAAAGGTCGGATTGTAGCTTATCGCGATTGCGGTTTATCGTATCACGACATTGCTGCTCCCGTTGGTCGAGATGCAATGACTGGTAGCAAAATATGGAATCGGTGGGTTCAGGAGGGTAATACTAACGCAATGCTGGATCCCAACGGCCTCGTATCACTAGCAGTCGAGATGACTGGCATCTTATCCGCATGGCTATAACGGATCGTGCAGCCACGTCTCGATCCCTGAGTCAACAGATGGGGACGTTTGCAAGACAACAACCATCTGCACGAACAGTTCGACGACGTTTGCAGCAGCATGGACTATCAGCTCGGAGACCATGGCTGCGGTTACCCTTGACGCTGCATCACAGACAGGAGCGCCTGCGGTGGTGTACTCAACGACGAACCTGGGTGCACGAATGGCAACACGTCATTTTTTTTCGGATGAATCCAGGTTCTGTTTACAGCATCATGATGGTCGCATTCGTGTTTGGCGACATCGCGGTGAACGCACATTGGAAGCGAGCGTGTATTCGTCATCGCCATACTGGCGTATCATCCGGCGTGATGGTATGGGAGTGCCACTGGTTACAAGTCTCGGTCAACTCTTGTTCGCATTGACGGCACTTTGAACAGTGGACGTTACATTTCAGCTGTGTTACGACCCGTGGCTCTACCCTTCATTCGATCCCTGCGAAACCCTACATTTCAGCAGGATAATGCACGACCGCATGTCGCAGGTCCTGCACGGGCCTTTCTGGACACAGAAAATGTTCGACTGCTGCCCTGGCCAGCACATTCTCCAGATCCCTCTCCAACTGTAAACGTCTGGTCAATGGTGGCCGACCAACTGGCTCGTCACAATACGTCAGTCACGACTCTTGATGAACTGTGGTATCGTGTTGAAGCTGGATGGGCAACTGTACATCTACACGCCATCCAAGCTCTGTTTGACTCTATTCCCAGGCGTATCAAGGCCGTTATTACGGCCAGAGGTGGTTGTTCTGGTTACTGATTCCTCAGGATCTATACACCCAAATTGCGTGAAAATGTTATCACATGTCAGTTCTAGTATAATATATTTGTCCAATGAATACCCGTTTAGCATCTGCATTTCTTCTTGGTGTAGCAACTGTAATGGCCAGTAGTGTAGTTACACATAGGATAGGCACCCCGCTCGACAAAGCGAACAACGCTAAGGAAAGAGCGGTGCGAGGTGCGGTGACAGAGATTGGGCCGTGGGCTGGGAGGGCGGTAGGGCACGCAGAGGCGGAGGCGAGCAGAGAGGCCGGCTCGCCCCGGGCGCTGGGAACGCTTCTTATTAGAGCGAGACATTCATCAGGCGGCCGTAATTGCCAGGTAGCGTATCACCGGGCCTGGCCGCTGCGCCCGGCCGCGGGCCCAAATAACACGGCCGGCGCCCGCGCCCGCGGCCGGCGCTGCGCAGGTAGCGACCGATGCGTTTTTGTTAGCCTCCGCCGCGCTCGGAAAATCGGCGCCATTTACATAACACGGTGAAACTCAATTCGAATGAAACAATTTCTTTCACGAAAAAAATAAAAAATCCGAACCGTTGGGGGGCGAACAGAATGAATAACTGGCGGGAGAGCACGGATTCAATGAAAGCTGTTCACCATTTCTTGCTGAGCCAGCGGAACTGGAAATGGTTTCTGGGTATCCGTAATAAAAATACGAAAATTCAGTCAACAGAAATGTTATCTCGTTTTTTTGTTCCAGTCGTCTGTGGAGTATGCTTCAGCGTTGCCTCGCACGCTGCAAAGTATGAAATAATTAGGAGAAAATATTAGTAAAAGGGCTGCCTCTTTTAACTGAACTTCCAGTTCAAGTTACCCTCTAATACAAGGAACAGATTTTTAACTCACAGTAATCTGCTAAGCGTAAGATGTACCGTATGTATTTTTCTGCGACAATATGCATATTCAACGAAATAAAGAATAGTTATTTTAAAGTATGTTCCACATGTTGTATGAAAATATTTATTGGGCCTGTCAAATGGTGAAGTCATATAGTTCATTAAAAAGGACGTTAGCCCATATTCATTGTCACAGCCTGTCTTCCGGTACATGACCTATACGTACACAACACAATGTTAATCTGCGACGAGTATCTTCATTCTCTCTCACGTAAAACAGTTCATAGTACACTGAACAAAATCAAAAAATTGTGAGGAAGCGTAGTAGTGGGAAAAGTATTACCGTCTGCAGTTGAATACAAAAATTATTTCTTTAATTTTTTAAAGTGGAATGTGATGATAGAAAAGTTATAAAAATGAGACAACTTACTCTGATCTCAATATAATCTGAAAGGTGCTAGGTATTGTATATATTCTTTTGTTACGTATCAAATGCTTCTCATTAACCACCGTTCGTGTGCAGGACCTAGTTTAAGTACTATGCCGTTGAAGACGATCACATGCCAAAAAAACACACACCTTCAATTCCTTTGTACGGAAGATGACACAGTTAAAAAGAGTTTCGTATGGGAAACGAGATCTGAAGGCCATATGTACTTCCAGAAACCTAGAAACCGATTTTGAAACAATTATTTGGAAGTATCAGTAGTAGGCGGGAAAAAGAGAAAATCTGAAGAGTGGGGAAATAGGAAATGAGCGTACAGAGTTTGCTCTAATATCCTAATGGAGACAAAGCCTAGAGGTAGGTGAGCAGCCCAAGGATGGGCGGCACAACAGGATTATTGAGAGCGAAGCTGCTCTCCATTGGGGTTAGGATTGGGTACTGGACATGAGTTGAATGATTTAATGAGCTGAGAACGACCATTGTAGAGGAACTGTGCAGGGATTCTAATTTTTATTATTGACTCTGGATACCGTGCCTGATATTAGAATTTCATATCAACCAAAGTAGACAGAATATCTTTTTATTGCCGCTGATCAGTGTGGTGACCAGGATGTGACACTGTACACATGGCTGAATCTAACAAACTTGAATTATGTTGAAATTTCCTGACAGGTCGAAAGTGTGTGCTGGATCGGGATGCGAAACCGGAACCTTGCCTTTCGCGGGCGATGCCCTTACCGACTGAGTTAGTACGCACGTCTAACGACACGCCTTCACAGCTTCTGTTCTGCCAGTTCCTCTCTCCTACCTCCCAAACCCGAGGTTCTAGATTCGCGTCCCTGTTCAGCACCAAGTTTTAATATATCAAGAATTTCCCTAACATTCGGCTGTAGGGAGGAATATTCGTTCTCCGAAATTGGGCTAAACGCATCCTCTGAAAATTATTTCGAGCAGTTAGTTCGTGAGCCCACTCGAATAGTAAACGGTTGTGAAAATACACTTCACCTGTTAGCAACAAATAATCCTGAGCTAATAAACAGCATCAAAACGGATACAGGAATTACTGATCACAGGGATGCCGTAGCGAGACTGAAAATTGTAACCCCCAAATCCTCCAAAAATAAACGGAAAATATACCTGTTCAAAACATTAGATAAAAATTCGCTTGGCGCATTCCTGAGAGACAGTCTCCATTCCTCCCAAATTAACATTATACCAATAAGTGAAGACCAGATGTCACATGAATTCAAAGAACGAGTATCCACAGCAATTGAGAGATTTATAACAAATAAATTAAAAAAAAACGACGGTACTGACCCCCTTTGGTGCACAAAACTTGTCAGCATACTGTTGCAGAAACAACGAAACAAGCATGTCATATTTAAATGAACTCAAAATATCCAAGACTGACGATCTTTTACAGAAGCTCGAAATTTAGCGCGGACTTCAATTCGAGATGTTTATAATATTTTCCACAACGAAACTTTGTCTCGAAACCTGGCAAAAAAATCCAAAGAGACTCTGGTAGAATGTAAAGTGTGCTTGCGGCAAGACACAATCAATGGCTTATCTGCGCGATAGCAATGGAAATACTATCGACGACAGTGATGCCAAAGCAGAGTTACTAAACACAGCCTCTTGAAATTCCTTCACCAAAGAAGACGAAGTAAATATTCTCTAATTTGTATCAAAAACAGCTGCCAGAATGAGTAAGCAGATCTCCTCGAGTAGTGAAGCGACTTAAATCACATAATAAAAGTAAGTTTTCCAGTTCAGAATGTATACTAGTTAGGTTCCTTTCAGCGTATGCTGATGCAATAGTTCCGTACTTTCTCGACGAAAGATCCATACCCAGAGACTGGAAGTTACACAAATATTCAAGAAAGTCAGTAGGAGTAATGCGATAAATTACATGCCCGTATCATTAACGACGATATGCAGCAAGATTTTGGAACATATACTGTGCTCGAAAATCATGAATTATCTAGAAGAGAATGGTCTACTGACACACAGTCAACACGGATTTAGAAAATATCGTTATTGTGAAACTCAACTAGGTCTTGACACACACGAAGGGTTGAGTGCTACTGACAAGGGATTTCAAATTGGTTCCGTACCTCTAGATTTCCAGAAGGTTTTTTACACTGTACCCCACAAGCGGCGTGTTGTCAAATTTCAGTTATGTGAGTGGATTCGTGATTTCCTGTCAGAGAGCTCACAGTTGGTAGTAATTGACGGAAAGTCGTCGAGTAAACCAGAAGTGATTTCTGACGTTCCTAGAGGTAGTCTTATAGGCTCTCTGTGTTCCTTATCTATATAAACGGTTTAGGACACAATCTGACAAACCGTCTTAGGTTGTTTGCAAATGATTCTGTCGTTTTCCGTCTAGTAAAGTCATCAGAAGATCAAAATAAATTGCACAACAATTTAGAAAAGAAATCTGAATGGTGCGAAAATCGGTAATTGACCATAAATAATGAAAAGTGTGGGGTCACACACATGAGTGCTAAAAGGAATCTGTTAAACTCCGGTTACACGACAAATCAATCAAATCTGAAGGCCGTAAATTCAATTAGATACCTAGAATTACAATTACGAACAACTTAAACTGGAAACAACACATTGAAAATGTTGTTGTGAAGGCGAATCAAAGATTGCGTTTTATTGGCAGAACACTTAGAAGATGCAGCAGATCTACTAAAGAAACTGTCTGCACTACGCTTGTCTGCCCTCTTTTGGAGTACTGCTGCGTGGTCTGTGATGATTCACTGAGTACATCGAGAAAGTTCAAAGAAGAGCAGCACGTTTTTTAGTATCACAAAATGGGGAAGAGAGTGTCCCTAACATGATACAGGAGTTGGGGCGGGCCTCGTTTTTCGTTGCGGCAGAATCTTCTCCCGAAATTTCAATCGTCATCTTTCTGCTCCGAGTGCGAAAATATTTTGTTGACGCCGACCTACTAAGGAAGAAACGATCGTCATACTAAAATAAGGGAAATCAGAGCTCGCAGGAAACTGATGATGCTCACGTCTCACCAGCGAAAGAGGTGCTAGTAAATATAATTGTGCGCAGCCTGTGACATTTTTTTTAAATATCTAAACACTAGTTACGAAGTCGTTCTTAATTAGATACTTTTAACTCTTACTAGTTTCATAAATTGTGACTTTTTTGGCAGTGAGTAATCATACTGGTTTGTAGTTTTATAAGTTGACTAATTTCTCTGTTATACCGTATTTTTTACTGATTGCAATTTGTAGTTATCACTCCTTTATAGGTTCAACACTTTTTTGTTCAAAAACGGTTGGGCTGAAGTATATTTTGCACCAGTGTTATTCACATTATTTCATGTAATGCTTCTCATGTTTGCTTTATGCTGTTCATAATAGACACTACTTTGGCTGTGTACACTCACTAATATGAACACCAACGCTGTATGTTCTAAATTCATCCTGAAGTGCAGAAAGAAGCGGCAGAATCACGTGGTACACTGGAGCTTTACACTGCGCATTGCCCTACCACCCGTCTCCAAACGTCAGTGCTATACTGGCTTCGTTCCTTCCTGCAACAGTTCAACGAGTACGAGGAGTCAGAAATTTGGTACTTTGGTTGGTTCATACTCGTAGACACTTTCTCTCTTACTGAAGCGTGCTGGAGTGAGGTTACTCGTGACTTAGTATGGAAGTTGAGTGCACGATCTTGTTGTTGTAAAGTAGCAATGACAGGGCGAAAATGACCGGTTGTCGTGATTTCTAACAAATCTGCGTTTTACGAACCTGTGAAACGTGTAAGACGAAAATTACGTGATGTAGTGTATGCAATTGCAAATGTGCTCCATAAGAGGACTATGATATCCGGTGATAGTTCGATGCTGTAGCCCACGCTTCAGACGAAAAACACATAAAATTCTTGGAACGCAGCTGGCCGAGGTGGCCGAGCGGTCCTAGACGCTACAGTCTGGAACCGCGCGACCGCCACGGTCGCAGGTTCGAATCCTGCCTCGGGCAAGGATGTGTGTGATGTCCTTAGGTTGGTTAGGTTTAAGTAGTTCTAAGGGAGTGATGACGTTAGAAGTTAAGTCCCATCGTGCTCAGAGCCATTTTTCGTGGAATGCAAATAAAATGATTGTTTACTCCATCTTCACCATGGGAAAACGTATGTGCTTTGTCAAACGAAAATAGGGCACAGAGCGATGTCACTTATGCCGATGCGACCAAAAAGAGCGCTAGTGAACTATTCATTTTCTCATGGCATTTATGGGGCAACAGTGAGTGACTATACCGATCGTTTTTGAGCAACCCGCAACGCCCTTAAATGCCACGCATGAGATTCTTATATTCTCTTGCTCGCTATGCGCAAACTATTAGTCTTACAGAAATATTGAACGGGACCTTTTGATAGGAAATTTAATGTAGCTAAGTTTTGTATTGGGATACGTTTTCGCTGGAGGCCACGGCTTTGGAGTTATTCGAGAAAAACGCGTTTGAAGGTCACTTTTGTGCGTTTCTCATGACTAATTCGAAAACTACGGCCTCTAGCGAAATCGTATCCCAGTAAATAATTTAACTAAAAGAATTATCTACAATAAGATCCGGTTAAGTATTTTTTGTAGGACTAACAGAGTGGGTGAAGCGAGTGAGAGAATATTAACATCTCGCTTGTGGTACCTGATGAAATTGCAGATTGCATAAAACCCCGGTAACCCCGGTGTAGGGTCAGCTGAATCACGCTGTATACATATAAATATATGCACACACACACACACACACATACACACACACACACACACACACACACATACACACACACGTTTATTCGTCTAAATAAATTTATGTGTAAAGAGAACAACGTTCACTGCTAAGTCATCAGTCATTGTGTTGGTATAAATAATATTCACGCCCAGTTTTTGCGTATATAGCGACAGTCCCGTGGGATCGTGGATATACTTGCGAACTCGAGTACTCGCTCACCCTTCTACGAGGCTAGTTTCCACTTGTACCTAACAACAGTGTCAAGTGAGGAGTTTTCAGGTAAGTGGGCAGTGAAAGAGACTGGATAGTCTGGTCCCCGAGCGTACGAAGATGGCGAGTTCGAAAATGACGTCAGAGGAACCGCTGGTGAGGTTTAAACCTAGTATACAGAGCTCACTTCTAATCTCTACTGCACAAAACTATAGCGGTGTTCAGTTCAACCTTCGGGTTAGTGACAACGTTATCTGAAACAGGTGACTATAAACAGGAAGGATCTTTTGCGAAAAGAAACACTAAATTTTTCCGTCCAAAAAAGTGCCAAATAAGGATTAAAAATGAATGCGAGAATGAGAACTTGGGCCCGGGGCGGCTGCAGAAGTCGCACCTCGAGCGCCTTATCGGGGTGCTGCGATCGGCGATCGTTAGCAGTCGAGTGGCGGCAGGCGCCATCTTAATCTCACTCATAACGCAGGATTACCCAGGGCCCGGGAGGCGCCGCCTCGCGGAACGATTCAAGTTTCCAGTCGGCTCGTCGCGATGGGCGGCCGGGACTCCGCCGGCGAGGAAGGATTACGTCTCGGGTACAGCAATTAAGGAGTTAGGTCGAGGGCGCGGGTACCCCCCACAATACCCTCTTCATCACGGCTTCTAATTGTAACGACGGCTGCGGAGGCCAAGTTTTTGCCCGTGGGGTTGGCGGGAGGCCGCTGGGCGGGTAATTTAACACTCGGCCTGGGGTGATGAATGAACAAACAATGAGATGCGCTTCCGCCCGGGCTGCCGGAAATGCGGCTGCAGAAAATGTCCCCTTCGGCTGCGAGGCACTGCCTGTCCCCTTCTAGGGCACAAGTTCCGAGCTATAGACTTGCTCAGATACTGGAAAACTACGTAGGCGCATTGGAGCGATGACCTCCCTGGTTGACTGTCAAAAAGTAACAATCCAATATTTGACAAATTAAATGTTTACAGCAGGTTACATGATCATATCGTACAGATGGTTTCCGAACGTCTAACTGCCTCTTAACCAGATATGTGAGAACAGTACCTAGTTAAATTTGAATCCATGCAAAAAACTGAAACTAGCGGCCAATATTCAGATAAATTACCCCATTCACGGTTTTCCGTTTCCACCGGAAATTCTCCATATGCTCACAGTGGGGTGCTGTGCCGCCCTGTTCGAACCGCATCGATGCCGCCATCGAAGTCACCAGCAACATAAACATCCTGCTGGCGGACGTTCTGTGATTTCCGCACTTCCATAAGCATATGGCAATGGTTCTATTTGTTTTAACTTTGAAATTCTGCTTTTGCTTCTTTTATGACTAATATTCTTTCCTAATACAGCATGTTAAGCATTGCCATCTTAATTTTTTTTCTTTTCTTTACGTAAATTATCTTGTGCTGTTAAAGTATATCTTACTTAATATAAAAGTTTGTAAGATCATATATCTTCTGGTTGGAAAGAATGACAATCGTATACAGGATTATAACTATGCAGACATGGTTTTCATTTGTTGTAATCAGATATAAAGGACGGGCATATGTAGCTCTTAAGAGTAGGGGGACAAACTGCATAAAGTTTACGTCACCTATTTACGTGTATCATCCGGGTCTTAGAGTTAGTATGAGACTGCATCTTATGTATGCGAGTTTAGTCATATTTTATTTTATATTTATTTTAGAGTAAAGCTTTGCCAAGTGAAAGAGAGTCGAATTATAAAACAGATGTTTGTAATTTGGTTTTTATGTTTCCCAATCTAATTTGTGAAGATCCGACTTTACAATTCTTGTTCGAGGATCTCCACTACTCTTCATCAACATTTATTATAATGTGAAACACCAAGCAAGAGGCTTTGATAGGATATCCTCTTAACATGTCGGAGAAGAGTTACCGGTTATGTACGGGTAGGTTAAAACATAAAGTCAATCCCATATTCAGAACATGCACGACGAAGTCAGATATGAGAATCCCTACTGCAGTTGCCTTCCTCCGACTAGTTTTGAAATCTCGTATGGATCAGTATGACGAGTCTGCCTAGTGCTGTATCTGTGCTGTCCACGGTGGAGGAATGGGAGGAGAGGAAACCCGATATCGGCCCGCATCCTGCCCTTCTGGAAGAGATCCGAGGGGGCCGCCAAGCTGAATGTCCCATGCCGACAAAAGGATACCCTTCAAAAATATCACAAGCCTTCATTCCATGTGACACTTCGAAGAGGTTATTGATATAATCTTTATTACCGAGGGACAAAGTCAGTTTTTCAATAAGTTTACGTCATAACCCCTCCTTCTCCTTTTGGCCATTTTTTCCTATCAATTGGAATATAGTCAGTTACCGCACAGGCAGGAGTCAGGGTACGAAGAGTTACACCGAAGTGGAGTGCCGTAACATGAATTCATGTCATCCGTGAAACTAATTCAGGGAACTATAGCGGCATAGGCGTTCTCTGCCTTCACCCTTCAACTCTTACCAGACAATATGCTAGTGCCATGATTCAACAGGATAACGCTCGTCTACAGCTGCAATTGCGTGCATGATGGTGTGAGGTACACTCTCGGCCAGAAAGAGCCCCCAATCTGTCCCCGACAAAATGTGTGCTGGACCAGGTCAACTCTGTCTCATTGCCAATTTTCAGTTATGGGCCAGTTTACGTCCCAGACAAGCCAGTGCATGGATCAATGACCAAGGAGGCTTCCTCTTCTTTTTCCCCGATGCTTAACTCCTTTTAGCCAGCCAATTTATTTCCTAACTTCCTTTATAACACTGCGACACTCGCTAACAGGAGATTTCATTGTTTTTATACCCTGCGAGTTTTCTGAGACTAAGGGAAGAGCGCTGTATGTCTGAACTGTGCCTCTTCTCAGGTCCATGCCAACGCAACGCGAAGCCCGGAGACTTGGTGTTTGCCTTGTCCTCAACACTCCGTCATCATTAGGAAGATGGCGAGAATGGACCTTGAAAAGACTGGTAATTTGTACGGGCGCTGATAACCACGCAATTGAGCGCCCCACAAACAAAAAAATCATCATCATCAGCAGCAGCAGCAGCAAGCAACGCGAAACGGGCGTTGTCGTAGAAAAACAGGTTCGAGACCAAAGCACACGTCTGCAGTAGCCGACCGGGAAGCAGGACAATGGAGGCAATAATTCAGTAACAGGTGCACTTTTGCGAGAGTCATTTTTTCGGGTGGGGAGTTTCATTTCCGTACATCTGTCGGTTCCCAAGCATCCCACTTCTGATTAATTAATCGAATTCGCTTCGAAAAAGCTGCAAACCAATTTTGCCTTTCAAATCGGGTTCGCAGTGTGGCGAGCAGTACATCGACGAAAGTCAATTCTTTCGAGTACTAAAAAAACATTGCATTGTAAACAACTATAATATACTGACATGTAGATTTTCCTCAGTACATTACAGAGTTTAAAGGAAAAGATGTTCATCTGGGTGTAATTATTTATAACGAGAGCAAGAATTTTGTATAGTTTACAATCTCACGCAAAGGTATGGCTAAATATCCAATGGCTGATGTTATGGAAAGAAATATTTATCCAATTTCAGAACTACAGCTATTCGCAACGATATCGAGGGCCAACATTTAGGCCTAGTACGTAGATTAAAAGTTTGACGATTCTTTTCCATAAAGAATACACATCACAAATTTCTCCTTCGTATTGTCACGTGAGCATGTTTTTCCAGGAAAATCATGCAGTTCACCACATAGCAAATATTTCTAAAGAAGTTACGTCACGTTTGTCATTTTCGTTTGGGTTATAGGTTTTCTGACTGGTTACATGCGGCACGCCGCGAATCCCTCTCTTGTCCTGTGCAAACATTTTCAGCTCTGAATATCACTTGCACTCAGATTGTTGGATGTAGTGCAGTCTCTGTCTTATTTTACAGTTTTTACCCTCTAAAGCTCTCCCATGCATCATGGTACGCATTCCTTCATATTTTAAACATGTCCTATAAAAATCATGTCCTACGACCGTCACTTCTTATTGTCAATGGTTCCCGCCTGTGCCTCTTCTCGTTGATTTTTCGGATAACCTTTTCATTTCTTATCAGTCCCCATAATTTTCAATATCCTTTCTCAGCACCATAACGCAGAGGCATCAGTTCTCTTCTATTCTCGGTTTCCCGCTGTACATGATACACTTCCACACAATACGAACTTTCCCTCAGGAATCTTTTTCTCATATTAAGGTAAATATTTTAACTACCAGACTTATTTGGCCATGAATGCCCTGTTTGCCTGTGCTGTTTATGATTTTCTTCCTTCAACCGTCTTGTGTATTTTGCTTCCAAGATAGCAGAATTCCTGAACTTCAGCGACTTAGTGGTCCTAAATTTTTTGTTGATCGATAATCTCATTTCTGCTCCTCCCCATACTTTCTTCTTTCTTTGGTTTACTCTCAATCTACACATTTGCCATTACGGAGAAGTAACGTATGGTGTTACATCAGTAAACAGTCTGACCATCGGAGCGCTGAGACGCTGGAGGAGAATGAACTGGTAAAGTTTTGAAAGTCATCAGCAGGGTGGAGAGAACTACTTCCCTGAGCCGTTGTTTACAGCGAGCGGTTAGCCTTCTGCTCCGCGGAGCACTGGCTAATGTGTTTAAAATTTCGGGCGGTGCTGGTCCAGGGGTCAGGGATCAACAGCCCCGCCCACTTGCCAGACTGCCGGTTAACGAGGCTATGATGGCCGGCCCGCTCTCTGTCTTGTGTGCCGGTGGCAGCCACACCACTGGACGCGATAACTACATGCCTTTTTTTCGACGGAATGGACTGGCCTACATATGCAGACGCGTAATTGGCACATGCCTCGAGGCAACGTAGCAACCAAACGATTATTCAAGTAGATTTGCAGCATCTATGAGTCTCGAGACATATCAACGAAGTTTTGGAAAAACACCATTCACACAATCCCCAAGGTAGCGAGGGCACGTCAGTGAGAGAACTATACCGCAACATCCAAGATGATGACAAGCAAAATGTATAGAAAAATGGAAGAGAAAATTGACAATTCGTTAGATGACGATCAGGTTCGCTTTAGAAAAGGTAAAGGGACCAGGAGACAGATCTAATGTTGCACTGGATAATGGGAGCAAAAAAATCAAGACACATTGGTAGGATTTGTCGACCTAAAAGAGTATTCCACAATGTAACTTGGTACAAGAACCTCGAAATTCTCAGGAAAATATATACACTGTATAGGGAAAGGAGGGTAATATACAATACTTACAAGACTCGTAGGAAAAATATGAATGAAATGCTCGGATTAGAAAGGGTATAAGACAAGAACGAAGTCACCCACCACTACTATTCAGTCTACAGACTAAAGAAGCAACGTCAGAAATAAAACTTTCAAGAGTGGGATTAAAATTCAGGGTGAAAGGATATCCGTGACAAGATTCGACGATGACATTGCTGTCCTCAGTGAAAGTGAGGTAGAATTGCGGGCTCTGCTGAATGGAAGTAACAGTCTAATGAGTACAGAAAGTGAATTGAGAGTAAATCGAAGAAGGGAAGTAGTGAGTAGTAGCAGAAATAAGATTAGCAATAAAATTAATTTAAAAATGGGCTACCACGGACTGGACGAAGTGAAGGGATTCTCCTACCTTGGAAACAAAATAACATATGACGGACGAATAAGAGAGACATAAAAAGTAAACTAGCACAGGCAAATAGCATATTCCTGGCAAAAGGAAGTATCCTAGTATCAAATATCGGCCTTAATTCGAGTAAAAATTTGGAGCAAAGCATTGTATGGTAGTGAATCATGGTCTATGGAAAACAGGAACAAAAGAGAATTGAATGTGTCTGAGTGCTATAGAAGGATGTTGAAAATTAGGTGGAGTGATACGAACTGAGGATGTTCTCTGTACAGTTGGCATGGGGAAAACATTAAAAAAAATGGTTCAAATGGCTCTGAGCACTATGGGACTCAACATCTTAGGTCACAAGTCCCCTAGAACTTAGAACTACTTAAACCTAACTAACCTAAGGACATCACACACACCCATGCCCGAGGCAGGATTCGAACCTGCGATCGTAGCAGTCCCGCGGTTCCGGACTGCAGCGCCAGAACCGCTAGTCCACCGCGGCCGGCGGGGAAAACATAAGAAGGGGCGGGATGGTAATAGGTCATGTGTTAAGACACAAAGAAGTTAGCAAAGGAGAGAAATTTGTGGGAGTCGTAACAAATCGAAAACTGACGTTCCCCCCCCCCCCCCCCAAAAAAAAAAACATCTCAAAGCGTTAATGATTCGCAGCACATATGTTAAGTAGAAAGTTACAATAAGAACGCCTACAGAAATATTATGAACGCATGGAGGCGCACGAGAACGCTGTCAGAATGGTGGGAGACCTTCAGCAATGACTGAAATTTTGTGGGGAATGTGGCTCTGTCGTAAAGTGGCCTTACGTATTTTCCTGTTCTGCTTTTGACGTGAGCTCGAGCTTTAAATGTACCGTTACCGTGGCTGCGTCTGCATACCTAACAATGTCAGTCAGAAAATACATGGGATTCGAACTTTCTACACTAAGTTACGACCAGAGGTCCTCAAACCGGGGATAGACATATATTTTCTGTCAGCTTATTTTATTAAGGACGTTTACTTTATTAACATTTATGTTATTGGACGATTTTAACTGTCACTGAGCTTATATACACTGTACAAAAGAATTAAGGGGCCACTTCGTTTGAAACCGGGGTTTGAAATTTGGCTCAAAGGTGCCTGCAAGCTTCCTCAGTGATGGTGCAAAAGCGTGGAACTCTGTAGCTCAACCTTGGGGTCGGTGACGCTCCAAACAACAAAATGTCGACACTTGCGAAAAAGGGCCAACACTCGGAAGTTCATATGAGGTGTAAGGTGAGTTAATGACGCCACATTGGCGCCACATTTCACCACAACGCTGTCTCACTCCATTGTGGACATGTCACACTATAGGAAGGTTGCCACCCCTCCCCTTGCCGCCATCTCACCACTTCCCTTGAGGCCTCTGTGGTGGAGGTCAGAGACGCAACGCCCAGCGCTGAAATCACGTAGTTTTCTTCTGAGTGGCTGAGGAAACATTTCAGACAAACCGTATCTCAGAATCGACACAAAAAGGTCAAAGAAGGTGGCATAAAGAGCTTCAATGACACCACCCATTCCTTTGGGTCTTTCATTTAAATACATTCTGCGGCGGAAAATGACAGTAAGCAGTGTGATGTCTAACAAAACTACGTTCTTGACAAGCTTTGACACTGATGACATACATTCTCCCCAGACGATTCCACCCTTCTCTAAAGACATCGTGGGGCTGCAATAGCGCTGAGACTGATCTAACTCGTTTGGAATGTAGCGCGACCACAATTTTTCCTCTGGTATACCTGGCAGAATCGCTAGGGACCGTTCAAATCCATTAGACAAAATATAAACGCGATCCGAAGTAGCAAAGGATGATAAACACTTTGTCACATGAATTAAATACCATGAACACCTGATTCATAGCGTTTGGAACACGTCACGCGGATTAGACAAGTCCTTCATATTCTAATACACACATGAAAATAAGTTTTGCATCACCCAGCTTCCCAGAACTCCTGAAGAAAGACGTTGACTGTGGATATTGTATCACAGGCACAGTCCCTTCGACTGTTCAGAGATGTCACTAAACCCGTCCAAAGATGTAAATAACCATGCATGAGCAGCGTCTATTAGACGGAGGGTCCGACAACCGATCAGTTCCAGTCATTCCAGCAGAAAGGAGGTACACAGCTCGTGTTATCTGTAGTTCAACCATGCCTAGACGGTCAATACCACGGTTTGATCGCGCCCCCATTGTTACTTTGCGCCAGGAAGGGCTCTCAACAAGGGAAGTGTCCAGGCGTCTCGAAGTGAACCAAAGCGATGCTTTTCGGACATGGAGGAGATACAGAGAAACAGGAACTGTCGATAACATGCCTCACTCAGGCCGCCCAAATATTGGATGACCGCTACCTTCGCATTGTGGCTCGGAGGAACACTGACAGCAACGCCACCATGTCGAATAATGTTTTTCGTGCAGCCACAGGAATTCGTGATACGATTCAAGCTGTGCGCAATCGGCTGCATGATGCGCAACTTCACTCCAGACATCCATGGCGAGTTCCATCTTTGCAACCACAACACCATGCAGCGTGGTACAGATGGGTCCAACAACATGCCGAATGGACCGCTCAGGATCAGCGTCACGTTCTCTTCACCGATGAGCGTCGCATATGCCTTCAACCAAACAATCGTCGGAGACGTGTTTGGAGGCAACCCGGTCAGGTTGAACGCCATAGACACAATGTCCAGCGAGTGCAGCAAGGGTTGGGTTGGGTTGTTTGGGGAAGGAGACCAGACAGCGAAGTCATCGGTCTCATCGGATTAAGGAAGGATGGGGAAGGAAGTCGGCCGTGCCCTTTCAGAGGAACCATCCAGGCATTTACCTCGAGTGATTTAGGGAAATCACGGAAAACCTAAATCAGGATGCCCGGACGCGGGATTGAACCGTCGTCCTCCCGAATGCGAGTCAAGTGTCTAACCACTGCGCCACCTCGCTCGGTAGTGCAGCAAGGTGAAGGTTCCCTGGTGTTTTGGGGTGGCATTATGTGGGGCAGACGTACGCCGCTGGTTGTCATGGAAGGCGCCGTAACGTCTGTATGATACGTGAATGACATCCTCCGACCGATAGTGCAACCATATCGGCAGCATATTGGCCAGGCATTCGTCTTCATGGACGACAATTCGCGCCGCCATCGTGCACATCTCGTAAATGACTTTCTTCAGGATAACGACATCACTCGACTAGAGTGGCCAGCATGTTCTCCAGACGTGAGCCGTATCTAACATGCCTGGGATGGATTGAAAAGGCTGTTTATGGACGACGTGACCCACCAACGACTCTGAGGGTTCTACGCCGAATCGTCGTTGAGGAGTGGGACAAACTGGACCAACAGTGCCTTGATGAATTTGTGGATAGTATGCCACGCCGAATAAGGCAAGCATTAATGCAAGAGGACTTGCTACTGGGTATTAGAGGTATCGGTGTGTACAGTAATCTGGACCATCACTTCTGAAAGTCTCGCTGTATGGTGGTACAACATGCAATGTGTGGTTTTCATGAGCAATAAATTGGGCGGAAATGATGCTTATATTGACCTCTATTCGAATTTTTTGTACAGGTCCCGGAACTCTCGGATCCAAGATGATGCGAAACTTTTTTTTTGTGTATTATTCATCTCAGCAACTTTCTGCAGTGCGTTATATGTGAGTGGATCTCTCTTCATGGCACCTGCAATACCTATGGAATACTACTGAATGGTTGATGGCTCAGTGCAGTCAGTTGGAGCCATATTCTTCGTTATAGAGCTAACCAGTGCACGGAAAGGCAGCAAGTGTGACTGGGTGCAGATGTGGCCTGTGTTACCACTTCAGGAAAACAGCACTATGGGGAATTGGCGATAGTGTGCAGAAGCGAAACAGAGAATCAGGTGACGCCGATAAATGCATGGACTTCGTGTCCAAATAGTTTTATTTTGTTTTTATCATATAATTATTTCGCTATTATGCTGGCCAACAGCATTGCCGCATTGGTAACGCCGGTTCCCGTCAGATCACCGAAGTTAAGCGCTGTCGGGCTGGGCTAGCACTTGGATAGATGACCATCCGGTCTGCCGAGGGCTGTTGGCAAACGCGGTGCGCTCAGCCCTTGTGAGACAAACTGAGGAGCTACTTGACTGAGCAGTAGCGGCTACGGTCTCATAAACTGACATACGGCCGGGAGAGCTGTGTGCTGATCACATGGTCCTCCACATCTGCATCGAGTGACGCCTGTGTGCGAGGATGACATGGCGGCCGGTCAGTAACGTTGGGCCTTCCAGGGCCTGTTCGGACGGGAGTTTTTTTATTATGCTGGTCGTACTGTCATATGAAGATAGGTGGTTACACACAATGCATGAAATGATGATGATTAGGACAACACAACACCCAGTCCCTGAGAAAATGTCCGACCCAGCCTGGAATCGAACCCGGCGACATTCTGTCGCGCTGACCACTCAGCCACCGGGGGCGGACACCCAGAGACACTGTCGAAAGTGAGCGTCTCGATGTTTTATGGTGTGCAGAGTTATGAAGTTGATCTCGAAATCTTTGAACACAGTACACTCACCAGTTACTGGACTTTTCTCCACGTGCGTCTTTTCAGTGATGTACTGGACATTGACATCATTTTTATGGATGATATTGCGGAGGTGGAGGAGCACTTGGAACGAGCGGATATTCGGCAAATGGACTCGCGTGCCCGTTGCCCCGTCCTGAATGCCATCGAGCACGTTTGGAAAGCGTTGGGGAGACTTATTGGAGCACGTCCACATGCAACAGCGATCATCAGTTGTCTAACGCACTGGTGGAGGAAGGGAAAACCCTACCACAGAACTCCTCACCGACCTTGTGGGCTGCATGGAACTTCGTTGCAGAGCATGCACTGCCCTCCGTGGTGATCACGCGCCCTATTAAGAACCATGTACCGCCTTTTTTAACGTCCAGTGAACCACCATGAATCGGAGTGACTGCAGAGTAATTACTGTCTTTGATTAACAGTGCCATTTCTGTTCGACATACCATGTATTTCTTTCAGTTACCGTCTGTACTATATTGTAGCTGTTCTTTCTATTTAAGGGCCATGTTCACTGAGTTATGTTACTTGGAAACCACTAGTTGAAAAATATAAACACACACTTAGAGAAATAGAAGACGCTTGTACTACCACAGATAACGAAACAATTGACCATCACATCTCGAAGCATCACTGACGCGTCAATTGGACAGAATTTGGCACGATGTCCGTCAGGAAAACATCCAACAACTTTATCAAGCAATACCAAGTCAAATAAGTGCTTACATAAGGGCCAGAGATGGACCAACACATTACTGAGTGGCTCAATTTGTGAAGCTCTTTCTCTTGAATCAATCATTTGTTTGTCAGTAAATGTACATCGATTTACCGATTTCCGTCCCATTCGGATAATCCCTTCGTGGTGTGAGTATATTTACGATTTACGATCCTACAAACAGATTTGAAAGAAAAACCAAATTGATGTAGTGACCCCTGAAGATGCTTTGAAATAAAACGAAACGCGTTTCGTCTTAATAATATTTTTATTGCAGTATGGAAACGCGGAATATAACCCATACTACTAGTGGTCATAATGTTGTGGCTCATCAATGTATATCCTTTCATCAGACCCTCCTCTCTGGAGCTGCTACGTTTTATCGGGTACTGGCAATATAGAGCCGTAGCTACTGGCAATAACTTTGCACGTGTTTAATTCTTTTCGCTCTATGGTCCTTCATCTACATCTACATACATACTCCGCAATCGACCATACGGCGCGTGGCGGAGGGTACCTCGTACCACAACTAGCATCTTCTCTCCCTGTTCCACTTCCAAGCAGAACGAGGGAAAAATGACTGCCTATATGCCTCTGTACGAGCCCTAATCTCTCTTATCTTTGTGGTCTTTCCGCGAAATGTAAGTTGGCGGCAGTAAAATTGTACTGCAGGCAGCCTCAAAGGCTGGTTCTCTAAATTTCCTCAGTAGCGATTCACGAAAAGAACGCCTCCTTTCCTCTAGAGACTCCCGCCCGAGTTCATGAAGCATTTCCGTAACACTCGCGTGATGATCAAACCTACCAGTAACAAATCTGGCAGCCCGCCTCTGAATTGCTTCTATGGCCTCCATCAATCCGACCTGATAGGGATCCCAAACGCTCGAGCAGTACTCAAGAATAGGTCGTATTAGTGTTTTATAAGCGGTCTCCTTTACGGATGAACGACATCTTCCCAAAATTCTACCAATGAACCAAAGACGACTACCCGCCTTCCTCACAACTGCCATTTCCTGCTTGTCCCACTTCATATCGCTCTGCAATGTTACGCCCAAATATTTAATCGACGTGACTGTGTAAAGCGCTACACTACTAATGGAGTATTCAAACATTACAGAATTCTTTTTCCTATTCATCTGCACTAATTTACATTTATCTATATTTAGAGTTAGCTGGCATTCTTTACACCAATCACAAATCCTGTCGAAGTCATCTTGTATCCTCCTACAGTCACTCAACGACGGCACCTTCCCGTACACCACAGCATCATCAGCAAACAGCCGCACATTGCTATCCACCCTATCCAAAAGATAATTTATGTAGATAGAAAACAACAGCGGACCTACCACACTTCCCCGGGGCACTCCAGATGATACCCTCACCTCCGATGAAGACTCACCATCGAGGACAAGGTACTGGGTACTGGGTACTATTACGCCTTCAGCGTCAATCAGACGCAAATTAATACAGCGCTGTCACTAGCTTTGGCGCTGTCTAAGCCATAATTTGTGTGATTTTGTGTGTGTGTGTGTGTGTGTGTGTGTGTGTCGTGGCGTGAAATAAATGCAGGATACAGCAAAATATGTTGCAACTCACTACCAAATGCGCAATTCACATTCCATAGCATCTTATTAACCACGAGGATTGCCCCATATCGTAAAACAAGCTGCAGCCCGTGGCTGCTATAGTTAAGAGGGAAAGTAAACGTTTGTGGGGAGGAGATTGCGATCTGTTATGCCGCTCAGCCGGCGCCCATTGAGGGTTTACTCTCGCTTTATTGGCTGTTCGCCTGGCCTCAGGATTGCCGCCAGCGCCGACCGTAAATCACTTTGGGGCGCTGGAAGTTGGTTCGCCGAGTGCATTCCTTCCGAATCGCCGGAGCGGCTAACACCGCGTGCCTCGCTCCGCCTCGCCCGGCCGCGCTGCCACAGCCGGGGCCCGCGTCACGCGCGCTGCGGGCTGCGCACACCCAGGCGGCGCCACGAGCCCAGCCGAAGGGATCGGGGGAGGAAAGTGCTAGGCCTCAATTATTAGTTGGTCACTTTATCTTAAATAAATTCACACACAGAAATAAATACCACTGTAAATAATACAGAGGGGTCCAAAAAAATGTATACACTGTTTAAAAGTCCATAACTGGCAAACTAATTGACGGAGTTGTCTCATCTTTGGTAGGGTAATAGTATGTAGTTCCGGAAATCGCCACACAAGCGTTGTATTGCGTTGTTTTGTTTTATCAGATGACAGTCGCCAGATAGTGTTTTGTTCTTAGTCGCACTGAGTAAACATGGCTGGCGCAAGGCTTAAATTCGATGAGAGGAAGCCACCGACACGTTTAATGATTCGTCACATTCCAGACAAATTTGAAGCCGAAGGCTGTGTTAAAGATGTACAAAAACAACGATCTGGACGACCTTTAACAGTAACAAGTCCAGCTAACTCCCGTCGTGTGTTACAACTCGGTCACCACAGATGCCTGTGAGACAGTGTGCCCGTGAAACTAGAGTGAGTCGCTCAAGTGTTCGGCGAATTTTGAAGTCAGCAAAGTGAAAGTGCTACATCCCACGATTGCTACACGCAATGAACGAGGACGACCCAGATCGTAGGATGGAGTACTCCGAGTGGTTTACTAACATGGTGCGCAACGATGAAGAGTTTGCAGAGATGGTCTGATGAGGCACTGTTAAAAAATCAGTGGTACAGTAAATCGCCACAATTGCATCTACTGGACCGCCGAAAATCCGAACGTCCATGTAGACAAAGCCGTGAATTTGCCAGAAGTAAATGAGTGGTGGGGGTTGTCTTACCGGGGCTTGATTGGGCCATTCTTCTTTGACGGCACAATTACCGGTGAGGTGTACCTTCAGAAGCTTCAGACATCCATTTTACCTGCTACCTGAGGCTTGTATGGAGACGGAAGAGTTTATTTTCAACAAGATGGTGCTCCAGCCCACTACCAAAATCGTGTTACGGCGTATCTCGACGAAAATCTACCAGGAAGATGCATAGGCCGTAGAGGGTCTGTGGAGTATCCACCACGTTCCGCAGACCTAACTCCTCTGGACTTTTACCTGTGGGGAACACTAAAGGACGTCGTTTACTGACAAATGCCACGCACATCGGATGAACTTCGAGAATCAATCGTATATTCATGTGCAAATATCCAACTGAACACGTTGCAGTCAGTAGTTCGTGCTGTAGTTCGTCGGCATCGTTTATGTGTGGATATTAATGGTGACCATTTCGAACACCTACAGTGATATCTTTAAGTTGGAATTTAAGCTACGCTTTCACCAAAAATGAGACAATTCCATCAATTAGTCTCCAAGTTATGGACTTTTAAACAGTGGATACATTTTTTTGGACCGCTCTGTATATAAGCAACTAACGATTCAGAGTAGACAACAAAAGTAGCCTATGTACGGGTAAACACAAAGAGTGTTCAATAAATTTTCGTTTGAAAATATTCGGAATTCGTTGTGGGACGTCGTGGAATATTCCTGTTTCAGCTCCTACAGTTTCATGAAATTTCTATCTGGAGGCGCTATATGTAGTCGTCAAAATGACGTCTTGTAACGGAGGTGCGTTTAAAGCAGAGAGCTGTCGTTGAGTCTCGTTCGGCAGAAAGCTAGAGCATATTCACAGGCGCCTGCAGAATGTCTACGGAGACCTAGCAGTGAAAAAAAGCACGGTGAGTCGTTGGGTGAGGCGCCTGTCACCATCGCAAAAGGTCGCTCAGATCCGTCCTATCTCCCGCGCGCCTATCGGCCACACACAGCTTTGACTCCTGCAGTTTTGGAACGTGCAAAACTCTCATTCGAGGTGATCGACGTTGCACAAAGATCTCACTGCGCAAATGGACGTCTCTGCCGGTAGTCCTGACAAACTCGTTTACCAGTCGGGGTAGTCCAAGGTGTGTGCCAGTTGGCATCCACCCTACAACCCGGATCTCGATACCCTCCGACTTCCGTCTGTTTGGTCTAATGAAGGACGCACTCCGCGGGAATCAAGTACGTGGATGATGGGGAGGTTATTGATACAGCGAGACGTTGGCTCCGACGTCGAATGGTAGAATGGTACCATGCGGACATACAAGTCCTCTGAGTAAGGTGGCATAAGGCTGTCGCATTGAACGGAGATTAAGTTCAAAAATAAGATTTCGTAGCAAAAAAGTGGGGAATAATACGATATATTGGAATCCTGAATAAACTGAACCTACTTTCAGAGAAAAATGTGTTCCATTACTTATTAAGCGCCGCTTGTAGTATATCATATTCTATGGATGGTCTACAACATTATTTCTGACGGCTGTATATAAGAATATTACTGTTTTCTTTCTGTATGTTGGTTATTTTCAAGGTGCACTGTGCATCGTAAATTGTGTGAGTTTCTCCGAAAGTGGGCCACACGAAAACAAACTCTCAAAAGTATTTTGTAAATTCGCCATACATTCTATATAAATGACTGATAATTAACAATGAAATTGTATGTGTTTTTATATATTACAGTAAAGACCACAGAACAGTATAGAACCTCACACATCAAAAACAGCTCCTATAAATGGCTTGATGTACGTAAAAAGCCTCTTGAAAATGGAAATAATTCCTCGAAACCCATCGCGCACGAAATAAACACAAAAGAAAATCGTTACTGGTAGCAGAAAACCTATTATTATTACAGTCGAAAACTTAATTTAACCATTTATAATGGACGAAACAAAAATAAAATTATGGAAACTTAACAGTGATTCCTGCCATCTTCCAATATTTCGGCTGGAAACTTGTCAGCCATTTTCGGAGTGAACCGTAAAGCCTGGCGCCAAAGCGCTCCCGTCCATCTTATACACGGTAGAGCCAGCCAGCTGCATATGCATACATGGATAATGGCGGGGGAAGAAACAGCACACGGGCGGTGCCGCACAGATACATACTACCGTGACGGTCTTCCGACGGATGTTTTATCAAAAATTCTGGTTGACAGGAAAAGAGTATCGTTGTCTTGGAGAGTTAACTATTACCAACGCCAGATTCCACTTCGAGGTTTATTACATCATCACGTTGTATTAAATCCACCACCAGTTTTTAGGATTCCCTCCGAAGAATGTTGAACGGTTTACCGAAATACTCACAGGAAAAAAAGTTTGGTTACAGTTGAATTCTTGTCATTTTATGGACCAAGAAACACACCGTGAAAAACAAAGATTAAATTATCTAATGCGTTTCCGTATCCATCACATTGGTAACAAGTAGTTATTCAAAAATGGTTCAAATGGCTCTGAGCACTATGGGACTTAACATCTGAGATCATCAGTCCCCTAGAACTTAGAACTTCTTAAACCTAACTAACCTAAGGACATCAGACACATCCATGCCCGAGGCAGGATTCGAACCTGCGACCGTAGCGGTCGCGCGGTTTCAGACTGAAGCGCCTAGAATGGCTCGTCCACAACGGCCGGCCCAAGTAGTTTTACAAGTACCGTTAGAAAATGCTGTCTACAATTAAACTGCTTTGTTTTGTTGCATTCTTGTTCATGGCTTTCAATATAACGAAACAAGTAACTTGCAATAACGGTAAATACGCTTTTGCGACTTAGCATTTTCTTGCACCGAACTCTTCAATTCTTCCTAGACTGTTCCATGAAAATATGCAATGACATTGTTCAATATATAACCTCGTTCGAAATGTTAAAAGCCTAAGATGATGTTGTTGTTGTAATTTCTTTTATTTGTTGCAGACAGTACAAAAAAAAGGAAGTAGATAAAAAATTGGTTTGAGGAGTGTTAGCCACTCAATCCCGAAAACCTAGAGAGAGTTTCCGTTGAACAAGATAAATGAGTATAGATCTCGCAAACACTGAACTGCGAAAAGTTTTTATGATATTGTTTGTTGTTCATGTTTCTATTAGCACTTGGCAATGTGATCATCGAATGGGTATTGCAGTACAAACTGTAACATCTTATGACTTAATTTCGAGCTAGCTGTGTCTATCTTCCCAGAGATATTACGACATTACAGTCAGTCCTATCGTTGCTGTAACTGTTACTGTTGCGCGCATAAGGTCACTTCCTGACTGACATACGGCAATGCAACTCAGTTTGAGATACTCTTTGTGTCTGTATGCGCCAATGCATAAACGTTGTCGTAGTGTTGTGGTAGTATGTTGCTACTACAAGTGTCTGGTGAAAAAGTCTTTGTTGGTTGTTCCATTATTCAGGTTTATTCATATTTGTCATGTTATTGCTTTCGTGATCTCATTAATTTTGACTAGAAAGTTTATATCAGCGAATGCTAAGAGAATTGTTATTTATTAGCTGTCATGGTTTCTAATTTTCCGTAATTGTAGGTAACCATAATGATTCTTGGCCAATGACAGCGTTAGAGGAGGGAAATCCTAGGCTTCTACTAGCTTTAATTGAAACATACGCTGTTTGATCACAATCATCCGGACGCGTAACTGACCACTACATGCTCCGAGAGGCCGGTATAAAAGCAGGCTGGGCATACTTTTGATGATTTCTGGTTTGTGGGGCATACATTTGCGCGGTCATCAGCGCCCGTATAAAGTCCATTTTTACACAGTCCAAGCTAGCCACTATCACGAATGATGATGATGATGATGAAATGATGAGGACAACACGGACCCAGTCCTGGGGCAGAGAAAATCCCCAACCCGGCGGGGAATCGAACCCGGGATCCCGTGATCCAGAGGCAGCAACGCTAGCCACTAGACCACAAGCTGCGGACTGGTCATACTGTGTTGCCAATAGACGAGCAGTAAAAGCAGAATGGGTCGGACAAGAGAGCTCAGTTACATCGAGCGAGGACTAGTCACTGGATGTTATCGTAATAACAAGTCCATAAGGACATTTCAATACTCCTAAAATTGCCGAAGTCCATTTTTGAGCATGTGAAATGCCAAAAACAACCACAGCTAAACGAAGACCATACAAATCTTATTTGCTGACAGACAGGGGCCACCGAGGATTGCGGATGGTGGTTGTAAAAAATCTTATGAAATCAGCGGAAGCGATCACTTGTTAATTCTACAGCAGTCCATCTAGCACAATGACTTCGTTTGTGGAAAAGAATGGGATACAATGGTTCTCGTAAGCCACACGTTTCTATAAATTGCAAGCGACAGTGAGTGACTGGAAACGCCTTATTTGGTGTGATGAATTGCGCTATAGCCTGTGGCAATCCGATGGGAAGATTTGGATTTTGTGAATACCTGAAGATCGTTACCTGGCATCAAATGTGGTGCCAACAGTGAAGCTTGGAGGAAATGGTCTTACGGTAGAGGGGTATTTTTCGTGGTTAGGTTGCGGTCCCCATATTGCACTTAAGAAAACGGTTTATATGAAAGGATATGAACTCATTTTACCGCATTATGCACTGCACACAGTAAAGGAACAGTTCGGAGATCATGATTGTTCGTATCACTTTGACAATGCACTCTGTCACAAAGCAGCATCTGTGAGGCAATGGTTTGTGAACACGAGATTCCTTAAATGGACTGATCAACCCAATGAAACACCTTTGGGATAAGTTAGAACGTCGACTTCGCCCAGACCTCAGCGTCCAGCATCACTACCTTCGACAGTGTCGGTTCTTGAGGAAGATTTGGATGCTATTCCTCCACAGACATTCAGACACCGCACTGAAAGTGTCTCCAGCAAAGCTGTCGTGAAGGCGGAGGCTGGACATTACACGATGCTAACGTCCACTAACAGGTGTCAGGATACTTTTGATCAGTGTATGTCGTTAAGCTACCGAAAACAGCTGGATGTATTCGAACCCTACTCCTCCCACATACGACACCTAGCAAAACATACAATTAAGGGAAAAAGCAGTAGGTTTTCGTTCTGCAATAGTTGGTTGTGCCAATGTCCCTTACCGTCACAGCGAATCAAGAGAGACCGTGACGTCTGTTCGAGATAACAATGTAGAAAACATTTTCTTACTGTGCTTACAAATCAATTTTAAGACAGTTTGTAAAACGTATTACATACTTCATATCAGCGTAAGGCGAGAAAGAAATAACATGAAATAATGGTTTTATAAATGTCAATCAGTCTTTGCCATTAGAAAACAGATAACGTTGTGAAACACTAAATGGAATAGACAGATCGTGGTAATGGAAGCTAATGCAACGCAGTTCGCTTGTTATATGTGTTTATGCCGTATGGCTTAGTGACTTAATCACATAGAAAGGTATAGTCAAAATAATGTCATCGGGGCAGTGAAACTGAATTGTATCCCAGTCTGCTGTAACAGGAATACGACTCACTGATATCTAAATATTTAAATACAGCATAAACAATCTTGGTTGCACAAGAAAGTTTTATTTAAACTTCACATGTGACACGTTTCGCTTGTTGAGGGCATTATGAGACAATCGACAAAAACTCCTGAAACTCGCGACGAGGCGTCGAACGAAATTAAAAGTCCGGCAGAGCCGGGAAGTAAAAGCCAGATAGCCACAGTCGATGCTTCATTACATCACCAATAAAATTATTCCTACTCGTAACCCAGGCGTCAAACGTGATTAAGAGTCCCAAAGAACTGGGAGGAGACAGCCAGATGGCCACTTTCAGTCTAGCTACCGGCATGACAGCGCGTGCTCAGAGTATTGTAAACAGGCCGTGTTTGTGTTCATGGGGCGGTTTCTTTATGGCTGATTAAAGAAGCATTGACAGTGGCTATCTGGCTGTTTCCTCCCAGTTCGCCGGCCGCGGTGGTCTAGTGGTTGTAGGCGCGCAGTCCGGAACCGCGGGACTGCTACGGTCGCAGGTTCGAATCCTGCCTCGGGCATGGATGTGTGTGATGTCCTTAGGTTAGTTAGGTTTAAGTAGTTCTAAGTTCTAGGGGACTGATGATCACAGAAGTTAAGTCCCATAGTGCTCAGAGCCATTTGAACCTCCCAGTTCTTTGGGACTCTTAATCACGTTTGACGCCTCGTATATGAGTAGGTAGAATTTTATCAGTGATGTAACAATGCATCGACTGTGGCTACCTGGCTGTTACCTCCCAGTTCAATGGGACTTTTAATTACGTTCGACGCCTCGGTCACGATTAGAAAGAGTTTTTATCGATTGTCTGATGATGATTAGAACAGGCGAAAGGCGTCACACATAAAGATTAAATAAACCAATCTTGTGCAAGCTGAACTGTTTTATCGGTATCTAAAGATTTTTCGGTTGCTGTACCAGTGCCACCGCGGTAGTCATGGAGTGGAGTGATTTTGGTATATAAGTATTTACTCTCGAAATTTCTTTGGACCGCTGACATAAGGTGTAACTATTCGGAAACAGCCTCAAAAATGATGACAAGTTTGCGTATCCATTGCGTTCGCCTTTTCTCTATCCGCAGGGTCTACCAATACTTTCATTATTGTTATTCATATTAATGATTATATCTATTACGATTGGACGTGCTAGATGGCAAAATTTATTGTAGCCACTTTAGCGTGTTATAACCTTGGATTTTTCTAAGTGAATGATATTTTTCTGTGTCCATTGTCCCCATTTGAATAAGCGGCAACGCTACTAAAGATCTTACTACTGTTGCAAAGAAATGTTTTAGAGACTAGAGAACGTCTTGTACGAGATGTAATTGTGTTCTCCATCCGGTAAGTTGTAGCAGATGGACTGATTGAATTCAAGACTATCGCCATTTCTTTTCCAGGATGGTTACAAAGTATACTGGAATATGTTGTACTGCGCACAGTGTTATCTTTAAATATCGGTACAGAGGAAGTCCAGTTTAAGAAACTGGTTTTTGTTAGAGCAAATACCCTACCACCTGAGGAGAAGCTTAGTTGTTTCATTTACAAAACACTAAAGTAATCATCACATCGTCTAAAAAAATGGTTCAAATGGCTCTGAGCACTATGGGACTTAACATCTATGGTCATCAGTCCCCTAGAACTTAGAACTCCTTAAACCTAACTAACCTAAGGACATCACACACATCGTCTCATAAGCTACTTTAAATAGCACTGTGCATTTAAGCACGGTTAATGGATGTTGCATAACTAGGCCTGGAGAGTTTTGAAAAATTATCTTTATGCAAAGACTAAATTAAGTTATAGGAAGAGCTTAAAATGTTTTAGCTCAAATGGATCCCACACCGTCAGCCAGTGGGAAGGCACAACATTGTAAACGTGGAAAACCGACTTGTTTCAGCGATGATGAATTGCTGAGGATTTTGGAAGGATCAGATTCTGATTTCGGTGATTCAGCATTACCGGAGTTTTCTGACGAAGAATATGCATTTGTGGACACAGCTAACATCGATAACAGTGGCGATAAAAACGATTGTGCTGGTACCGGAGATGGCGGTAGAATGGAAGAAAGCAACAGCAAGAACAGGTGTAAGAAGCCCCAACTGCGACCAAGGCTAAACTGTTAAGATGGAATTTACATGCCACGTTTATCAACATTACGTTTCATCAAAAAGTCGCATGCGAATGTGACTGTATTAAAAATACGCCATTCAAAGATATAGTGTATTAAACAGAGCGGGCACACAGTGTCATGCGTGAAGCTCCGCTTTGTCACCAGAAGCTTCGTGGCAATCAACCTGTTAAAGCACTAACGTGTTGTCACCAGGGCGTCTGATGAGCGAAACAGGACAAGTAAATAAAATGCGACCTACGATGGTTTATCTGTACAATAACTCATTTTACAGTTTTCCGTAGATCGTTAAGATATTTTCAGTGATGGTGGAGTCTGTGATGGAGAGAGGGGAGAATACGGACGCAGAATTTTCCTGCCATCAGCGAAAAAAATATCTGAGTACTTACTTTCACTGAAGTCCCAACATAGGTATGCATATTTTTGAAGTATCAACTGTCGCTGCGCTCCTACCAGGGTTCGTCCAGTTTTAGTCCATAGCAGGGGATGTTTACGCCGACGGCTGCTCAGGATGTGGCGGCCTCCCCAGAAAATAGTGTTTCCTTCGAGGGTCCGCCAGCCACCGGCAGCAGAGGACGCGCCCAAGGTTCCTGGCGTCGAAGAGGAAAAATCCCCGCGGCCGCAGGCAGGCAGGATAAACCTCTTACGCTAACCCGATTCCGCCGGCGGTCCGCGCTGCGCGCCGCGGAGGGCCCCGCCCACTTGCGGCTTCCCTTTGAAGTGGCGTCCCGCTTGCCGGCGCGCCCACCGCGGCCGCGTCGCTACTTTTTTCCCTTCCTCGATGCAACTTGCGGACGCAATGGTCCCACTGTCGCTTCTCGTTGCATTCGACTGTGGAAGGGACGCTCTACTCAAATGAAGCCCAACCATAAGACACATATATTTCACGCCGGTAACCGATTACGTCATGTGACTTCAGAGAGGATGTTAAATGTGTCTAAGCTATCTAGCGGTATGAGATGTTGAAGAAATTCTTGGCATGCTGGTGTACCACTCGAGACTTGATTGACGCACTGAACAACACATATGAGACGGAGTGCGCTTCATAGTTTCAAATTATTTCAAGTCAACTAATTACGGGAAATAAACAGCAACTAGTTGTTTTTCCATGTTTCTCATTGTCACCCCCATCTCTGGCTGTAGTTGGGGCATCTCAGTACCACAGAATGTTTATACAAATAATGAGTAAAGTTATTCCAGATTTGATTGAAACTGCTGCATATATTCCTGAGTTATGCTTTTATGACAGTCTTTTTAAACACCAGCTTCACCCATAGGGGTATCTCACTGTCAAAGTAATGTTTTCAGACGGCAAGTGGCAAGTGTGCCAAGCTTGGTAGAAGTGCTGATATGTCACTGCCTTTGTCCTCCCCACCCTCTCCAATCATCTCCCAACCCTACGAGAGAAACATCATCAGGATTGTTACAAATGAGCTTACCAACCCCAAAACTATGGATTCGATACTACTGTGAATGTAGGTTGTTACCACTTTTTTGTGACATCTTCTCATCCCACCACTGTGAGTGGTAGATATGTATTACCCTCACAGTATTTTTGCACAAATAATTATACAAATAATACAAATGTAGATTCAAGTATGGTTGAAATGGCTCCAGATATTCCCAAGCTCTATGGCACTCAGTATTCGCCCTCCAGCTTCCATCTTTCACGAAAGAAAATGATATTTGTACCAAGTTTGGTTGCTATCGATTTAGTGGTGTAGCAGGAGACGTGGAACACACACAACAACACACACACACATTACATACACTATGTGATCAAAAGTATCCGGACACCTGGCTAAAATGACTTACAAGTTCGAGGCTCCCTCCATAGGTAATGCTGCAATTCAATATGGTGTTGCCCACCCTTAGCCTTGATCAAGGCTTCCACTCTAGCAGGCATACGTTCAATCAGGTGCTGGAAGATTTCTTGGGGAATGGCAGCCCATTCTTCATAGAGCGCAGCACTGAGGAGAGTCGGTGAGGCCTGGCTCGAAGTAGGCGTTCCACAACATCACAAAGGTGTTCTGTAGGATTCAGGTCGGGACTCTGTGCAGGCCAGTCCATTACAGAGATGTTATTGTCGTGTAACGACTCTTCCACAGGCCGCGCATTATAAACAGGAGCTCGATCGTGTAGAAAGATGCAATCCCCATTTCCGAATTGCTCTTCTGTAGTGGGAAGCAAGAAGGTGCTTAAAACATCAATGTAGGCCTGTGCTGTGACAGAGCCACGCGAAACAACAAGAGGTGCAAGCGCCCTCCATGAAAAACACGACCGCACCATAAAATTACCACCTCCGAATTTTACTATTGGCACTACACACGTTGGCAGATGACGTTCACCGGACATTCGCCATATCCACACCCTGTCATCGGATCACCGCATTGTACACCGTGATTCTTCACTCTACACAACGTTTTTCCACTGTTAAATCGTCCAATGCTTATGCTACTTACACCAATCGAGGCGTCGTTTGGCATTTATCGGCGTGATGTGTGGTCTATGAGCAGCCGTTCGCCCGTTAAATTCACGTTTTCACAATTCCTCCCTAATTGTCATAGTACTTGCAGTGGTTCCTGATGCAGTTTGGAATCTGTGTGATTTTCTGGATAGACGTCTTCCTATTACACATTACGACCCTCTTCAACTGTCGGCAGTCTCCGTCCGTCTACCGAGCGCGGTGGCGCAGTGGTTAGCACAGTGGACTCGCATTCGGGAGGACGACGGTTCAATCCCGTCTCCGGCCATCCTGATTTAGGTTTTCCGTGATTTCCCTAAATCGTTTCAAGCAAATGCCGGGATGGTTCCTTTGAAAGGGCACGGCCGATTTCCTTCCCAATCCTTCCCTAACCCGAGCTTGCGCTCCGTCTCTAATGACCTCGTTGTCGACGGGACGTTAAACACTAACCACCACCACCACCATCCGTCCGTCAACAGACGAGGTCGGCATGTACGCTATTGTGCTGTACGTGTCCCTTCACGTTTTCACTTCACTATCACATCGGAAACCTAGGGATGTCTAGGAGTGTGAAAATCTCGCGTACTATGACACAAGTGACACCCAATCACCTGACCACGTTTGAAGTGCATGAGCTCCGCAGAGCGCCCCATTCTGCTCTATCACGATGTATAATGATTACGGAGGTTGCTTATATGGAGTACCTGGATGTAGGTGGCAGCAAAATGCACCTAATATCAAAAACGTATGTTTTTGGGGTGTCCGGATACTTTTGATCACATAGTGTATGTACTAGCCTTTTAGCCACAGCTTCACCTGTGTATGCATATGCCACACATATTATTGCACAAATCTCCTCCTCTCTACTACTTTCTCTCTCTCTCTCTCTCTCTCTCTCTCTCTCTCTCTCTCTCTCTCTCTCTCTCTCTGTAAAGCCCCTCCTCCTACCCACCCTCTCTGTCTTACACTCCAGCCTCTCTATTTGTCCATTGTCTCCCTCCTGTCCCTGTTGGAGCTAAGTGGTTCTCACCACCACAACACTTCCTTCTAGATAATAAGTAGTATGGTTACCAAATTTTACTGAAATTGATCCGGCAGTTTGCAGGAAGTGCAATTGTCTTCAACAATTGACGAACAGTTGCCAACCTGTTGTTGCATCACAGAAAAGTAAATTGTCTCACTGTAAATATGAAAGCACTATTATCAACTTGAACAGAGCTGCTGCAGTTATCTCTAATGTTCCTTGAATAGTGTAGCTATTAAACCAATGGAAACGTACCACAGTATGAAAACACAGAATGGTGATTCGTGTGTGTCCATGCAGCACGTTTACTAGGGGTGAAGAAAGTTTAAAAGAGGTGTAACTTCTGTGGTAGACGCTCTGAGTCTAGGTCTGGCACAAAACATAGCCACGAACGGAAAGAATGCCGCAGTGGCAGAGTTTCTGATTGAGAACAAACGTATTGTGTACAAGAAAGAGGCACAATTTGCATATCAATGTTATCTCAGGGCACAGCATTGTCCATGATGTGCTGCTATTCAATAAAGACTCTGAAAGTTGGATGTCACGCCAGTTGATCGCTGAATTGAGAAACTGTCGCGTCGACGCCTTTTAGGAACTTTTGCATTGTTTCCAGGTCGAAGGTGATGAACTTTGCTAGGAGATGAAAACTGAGTGCACTGTAACCAGCCCGAAACTACTAAAACATCAAGCAGGTAATGGAACCATAGCTCTTTGCAAAATCCGCGCTCAATAATCGGCAGTAAAGTTATGCTCACTCTCTTTTGGAATGCAAAAGGGGTAATTTTGGGGCATTACACGGAAAAGGGATTAACAGTGACCAGTAATCCCGTTACTCGCCAGACCTCGCTCTGAGTGACCTTCATCTACATCTACATCGATACTCTGCAAATCACACTTAAGTGTTTGGCAGAGGGTTCATCGAACCACCTTTACAATAATCCTTATTATTCCACTCTCGAACAGGGCACGGGAAGTACATGTCTGCGAGCTCTGATTTCCCTTATTTTGATGATCGTCTCTCCCTATGTAGGTTGGCGTCAACAATATATTTTCGCATTCGAAGGAGACATTTCGTGATTGAAATTTCGTGAGAAGATACCGCTGCAACTAGAAACGCCGTGTCACTCTCTCCCCTAATTCTCGATAATACAAAACGTGCTGATCTTATTTGTACTTTTTCGATGTACTCCGTTAATCCTATCTGGTAAGGATCCACACGGCGCAGCGGTGGCGGGCAAGCGTAGTGTTGGCAGTCTCTTTATTAGATCTGTTGCATCTGTTCTGACAATTAAACGCAGTCTTTGGTTCGCCTTCCCAACAACATTTTCTATGTGCTCTTTCCTATTTCAGTTGTTTGTAATTGTATTCCTAGGAATTTAGTTGAATGTTTCGGCCTTTAAATTTGATAGGTTTATCGTGTAACCGAAGTTTTACGGATTCCTTTTAGCACTCATGTGGATGACCTCACACATTTCACTATTTAGGGTCAACTGTCAATTTCTGCACCATGCAGATATCATTTCTAAATCTTTCGTAATTTGTTTTTATCTATTGATGACTTTTCTAGAAGATAAACGACAGCATTATCTGCAACCAGCCTATGACGGCTGCTCAGATTCTTAGCCAAACCGTTTATATAGACAAGAAACAGCAAAGGGCCTATAACACTACCTTTTCTAATGTCAGAACTCACTTTTGTTTTACTCGATGACTTTCCGTCAGTTACTACGATCTGTGACCTCTCTTACAGAAGTCATGAATCTCTGACGAAATTTCATAAGCAGGAAATTTGGTTACAAGCCGCTTGTGAGGTACAATGTAAAAAGCCTTATGGAAATCTAGAAATACGGAACAGATTTGAAGTCCCTTGTCGATAGCACTCAACACTTAGTGTGAGTAAACAGTTAGTTGTAATTCACAAGAGCGATGTTTCCTAAATCCGTGTTGACTGTGTGTGTCAATAAACCGTTCTCTTCTAGGTCATTCATAATGTTCGAAAACAATATAAGTTTCAGAATACTGCTGTATAATGACGTTAATGATATGGGCCTGCAATTTCGCGTATCATTCCTATTACGTTTCTTGAATATTGATGTGACCTGTGCAACTTTCCAGTCTTTGGGTACGGATCTTTCGTCGAGGTAGCGGTTGTATATGATTGTTAACTGTGGAGCTATACTCTGAAAGGAACCTAATTGGTGTACAATCTGGACTGGAAGACTTACTTTTATCAAGTAATTTTTATTGCTTCATTACTCCGATGATATCTACTTCTAAGTTGCTCATGTTGGTAGCTGTTCATGACTCGAATTATGGAATATTTACTTCGTCTTCATTGGTGAAGGAATTTCGGAAGGCTGTGTTTAGTAACTCTGCTTTAGCAGAACTGTCATTGATCATATTTCCATTGCTGTCGCGGAGAGAACGCATTGATTGTGTCTTGTCGCTAGCATACTTTGCATAAGGCCAGAATCTCTTTGGATTTTCTGCCAGGTTTCGAGACAAAGTCTCGTTGTGGAAACTATTATAAGCATCGCTCTGATGGCTCGAACATGTGCTTGGAACCAAATATTTCTGAAGCGATAAACAGGTAAAAACAATGGTGTATGAGTGAATGCATTCTCAAAAACAAAGTAGCTCTTCTCATGAGGTATACATGCACTTTTGAAGTGGTGGAATGTATGTGTTACACGTCATGGGGACTATGTCGAAAAATGGTGTATCTGTAATTTTTCTGTTACTTCATTTTAATAATTATGATTTTCATTTGAATCACCCTCCTTGAAGTTCTTACGCCTAAAAGTTCAACATGGTATTCCTACAGTATAACTACCTCCTAATGGACCATGGCTCAAATCCCCCAAGTCTAGGACATCAGTAGACTACAAATGTCAGTAACTGAAGAGAAATCGGCACCACAGACCACAACGTTTACAAGTGCGGTAATACGGAAGAATTACAAAACTAGAAAGAAGTTTGCCGATAAAAGGGTGAAACAGACACCCATGGACGTGATTTCGGAGGTTGTACAGTGATGTTTCCTCAATATTGGTGTATGGGACGCCTGATTTCCGGTGTCTCAGTGCAGAGTAATAATGTAAGTATGACTTACTAGGTTTGTTACTCCATTTACCTTTGTTTCTGTGAAAATAACACGCAACGGTGAAAAGCCAGTGATAAGTAATCACCAGATCGCACAACACAAAACCCACAGCAATGAAACAACCCTCAGATGCAAAAGTACCATGATGTGGTCGCAGTTGCCGCTGGTACAGCTCAGTGTACGATCGTTGTGCTGCTCTTCCACTGTACTCAGTGAACCCATACACGAGGTGCACATCGGCCGACTCTTCATTAGTTCATATGGTTCAAATGGCTCTGAGCACTATGGGACTTAACGTCTGAGGTCATCTGTCCCCTGTAACTTAGAACTACTTAAACCTAACTAACCTAAGGACATCACACACATCCATGCCCGAGGCAGGGTTCGAACCTGCGACCGTAGTGATCGCGCGGTTCCAGACTGTAGCGCCACTCCGGCCGGCCATTAGTAAAACTATTCGTATTCATTATGTCACTGTTGACGTACAACTAACACCGTCGGAAACACAAAACCGAAACAGAACCGAGCAACACTTGGTGCGAAGAGTTAAATGGTTGAGTGAATGGAAGAAGTCTGTTTTCAAACGAGACAGATAGCGCTCACCGTCAGCATTTCCTCCATTCTGCAGACAGTTTCATTACACTATAAATACAAAGATAAATGAGGGAAATAAATCAGAAGGAATGCTACTACCCTGTAAAGAGCCACTGGAGAACACTGATCATTTTAACTAAAACACACAGAAATTATCTCTGTACAACCTCTGAGACTTTGTCGCTGGAGTTAGGACGCATCCTGTATTAATTACTGTACATGCAGTGGACAGCACAGTTCAGTATCTGAGAAACTTACTATACTGTATTCTAAAATTTAAAATAAATTATTATGCCCTTGAGCTCCAAACCAGAGAGTGCTGTATAGAACTGTAGTCTCAAAATTTTCGTGGTAAATGCAGTTTCACAACTATCTGATCTAATTTTCCCATATAATAATATAACATAGTTCGAAAATACTGTTTGCCCGCATCTCGTGGTCGTGCGGTAGCGTTCTCGCTTCCCACGCCCGGGTTCCCGGGCGTGGGAAGCTCAGAGCCATTTGAACCATTTTTTGAAAATACTGTTTGACTTTTTTTGTGAAAGCCTGCAAAAGCCACTGACATTTATAGTTATCGGATATCATTATTCTGCGTTGTCGAAAACTTGAGATCAGTATGTGGCGTGATGGCTGTTTTCACAGCCGAGAGGCGGTACGCCAGACCATATGCTACTGCCTCGAGTCAAACCCGGAGCCGTTCTACGCCAACAAACTACTACCATTAGCTTGAGTGGGGATTTGCTAATTATTTGCTATCAAAAATTTATTACTTTTGGTAATTTTTGTTCTTTAACGGGTAACAGCACTGAGGACGACTGAAGTGAAATATGCATATATTAGCAAACATTTTATTTCTTCATCACGACTGAGTTAATATTTGAAAACCTTTGACCAATTGTTTAAATTTAAGACTGAACAGAGGCGAAGTTTCACCATCTTTGACATGGTCATATAGACACAGAAAGTTTGTCAGTGAGCTAATCCATCTGTGACACACAAATTTTTCTTATTTTTCGAAGTACACAAATCTTTGGTAAACTTTGTTTAAAATTTGAATACGTATAATTTTCAGTGGGTGACACAGTCGCCGCAAGAATTTTTCAGCTGCTCTTGCTACTTTCTTCTTCCCATGAAGAAATTTGCCCCTGTCAACTATTTTCCAGCAATATATTACGAAACTTCGAGCAAAAGAAGATAGGGGAGAGACAGCATCAGAGGGGGAGGGGGAGAGAGAGAGAGAGAGAGAGAGAGAGAGAGAGAGAGAGAGCGGGGGGGGGGGAGGCGTGAGAGGGGGAGGGATGCTGGGAGACAACACTAACAACACTAAGTGATTTAGCGCTCGTCGTCCGTACTAGCTACCTTTCAATAATGGCTCATCATGGGGCAATTTGTCTTTCTTCAACGACCTGGCAGAAAAGCAACATAACTCTGAAAGAGCAACAAAGAAGTTTATACATTAGCGGAAAAGGATATTTCATTCTTTCGGAGTCCGGAAGAAGTATAAAACTTTTCCCGGTGTTTTCCTCTCCTTCGCTCTTGTTCCTTCGCCTCGAGGCCCGCCTGACACCCTTACGACAGAGAAAGCGGATAATGTTGCAGGAGACGGACGAGCAGCGGACGGCGACAATTAGGAGTGGATTTATGTCCGGCACGTGGGTGGCGGCCTGCGAGGGGGTCGCGAGCGGGCGGAACTTGTCCGTGCTGACAGGTACGAGCACTTGCTGGGAGGCAGGTTGGCGACCCTGATGAGTTCTCACTTCTCCAGTGCTTTAGAACGCCTGACACATTACCAAGCTACAACACATCGCCTCATCGTCTAATATTTCACCCTTGTAACAGTTCGTAAAACGCTCGAGGGTAATAACACTATCGTGTCATGTGCTGCATATACTTCGTGTTCGTATGCACCGTAGCTCTTAAACTGCTATATTTTTAAGTGTTATAGATCTGATACACTGTTTTCGTCATATCCGTAGCTTTTTTACGTTGCAGAAACAACGTTTCGGCGCTTTGAGCGTCCCGGCGGAGGTTCGAGTCCTCCCTCGGGCATGGGTGTGTGTGTTTGTCCTTAGGATAGTTTAGGTGAAGTAGTGCGTAAGCTTAGGGACTGATGACACTAGCAGTTAAGTCCCATAAGATTTCACACACATTTCAACATTTTTTGGGCTTTCAGGTACGGTACCCAACAGGTTCAGAAGGCAGTAACAATTGCCAGGAAAACAACGTAAAAACAATAATGGTACCTCCTGGCAGATTAAAACTGTGTACCGGGCCGAGACTCGAACTCGGCACCTATGCCTTTCGCGGGCAAGTGCTCTACCAACTGAGCTACCCAAGCACGACTCACGCCCCGTCCTCACAGCTTTAATTCCGCCAGTACCTCGTCTCCTACCTTCAAAACTTCATAGAAGCTCTCCTGCAGAACTTGAAGAACTAGCACTCCTGGAGGAAAGGATATTGCAGAGGCATGGCTTAGCCACAGCTTGGGAGATGATTCCAGAATGAGTTCGAGTCACCTAGAACCTCTCAGCCACAGCGGCCGGCCGCTCAGTGGACGTCCAGTTGCGGTACTAGTGTACAAATTCAAGTCTTCGTCGCATTTGAGTAGCAGTCAGCATGGGAGCATGAACCCAGTGCCTGCTGTGGAGGACCACACACAGCAACGTTCTCTCAAAGGTCGCTGAGGAGGCACTGTTTTTAGCCCCTTGGTTCATCTGGTCAGCCAGTTGCTCATCAGGTGCACCGTACAGTGTGTAAACTATTAGATGGCAGACCTCTCCCTAGTCCTGAATCGGTAGAAGTCGGTAAACGTCGGGAGGCTTCGGTAGGCACGCAGTTTCGACTGCTGCCAACATTACGTAGCTGACTGTGTTGTACAAGGTAGTCATTGTCGTCTGCTTCGTTATTGTTTTGCGCTGTACTGTTCTGCGTGTTTTTATTGTGCAGTTGTGCTAAACATTATCAAAATGAGTGAAGAGGCAGTTGCTGGCCCATCTCGGGAGTCGCCAACAACCCCTACCCCTACCGGTAGGCCTACGGTTAGCCAGAATTACGTAGCGATGTTCGCAAAATTATACTGCGTATGATTAAATGCTGCGAAAGGGAAAGGGAACAGAAAAAACTGCTTCAGCCCATTTACAAATCTTCAGTGAGAGCTGCTACATACACAGGACAAAGCATGCGTAGCATTGGAAGATTCAAACAGTTTTCCAAGAGTCATCCTGGCGTATCACCACAAACGCCTGTCAAGAAAAGGTGAGTTTCCATTTCAGATATTTTGTTCGCGATCACTTTGAAGGAGCCCCCTAGTTCGTCCGAATTACCTTATATTTTATTTTTCCTTTCTACCGTATTGCTTTGTATGGAAACAGCACTGGTTACTGTATTATTTCGAAACACATTCATATTACAGTACATTTCCAAATTTAAAAAAAAAAAATACATGCAGTGCAGAAGGCATTTTCTTATAAATCTTTCTCTCCTTTTAACTTAGGAAAAGAAGTGCAGAAATCGAAGTAATGATCGATGATTTCAACCAGCGTGTCATTCGTAACACGATAGCGGAATTTTATTCAGTGCGGAAGATTGTGCCGAGCCTGCGAACACTGCTTCCAGTTTTGCACGACAAAATAGGCTGGAAGTGGAGTATTGTCTCTCCTAGAAAAGTACTTTTGTCTATGGGATTCATATGGTGTAAGGTGGAAAACAAGAGGAATGTGTTATTAGAACGTCCAGACATTGTGCACTGTCGATCTCGTTTCACTGTTGACATGAAGAACTTCAGGGAAGCAGGCAGAGAAATATTTTATCTCTATGAATCGTGGATCGATAATAACTTAACGTTTAATAAACGTTGGCAGAGGAAGGGTGACTTACGTGAAGAGAGTGTCGTTGGTGTCACTGCGTGGGGGAGCTCATCGAGAAGACTGATAGTTGCAAGTGTCGGATCCAAGAATGAAATAAAATGGAAAAAAAAAAATTGCGAGCAGTGGGAATTGCGCCCGGGTCGGCTGCATGACAAGCCTTTACCTAATCAATTGCGCTACGCATGCTACATTGACCTGACTGTTGAAACATTGTCTATTACTCTTTTCGGGCGTTCGGAGAACAACTCACCAAAGTTTCATTGCAATCGGATGAATGGTTTGTGAGCGCATAGTAGACAAACACACACACACACACACACACACACACACACACACACACACACACACACATATATATATATATATTTTAATGTACATAACGATTTCAGTTTCGTTTACGAACAACATTTAAAGCGAGTTTTACTTCCAAGGTTTTCGTCTGCTTTCGTGTAAGTATGACGCGCAATTTGTAGTGCCAGCACTGCAACTGGTAGGCGTGCCTTGTCCCCCCCCCCCAAACGCTCCTCTCCTCTCCCGCCGCCAGCCCTCCTCTCCCCGCACTCGCCTCACAACTCGGCCGTCTTACAGTTGACACACTGTACACACCTTCGCTCCCGTCGTTCAACCCTCTCTCCGAAGGCCCGTGGTGCAGCACAGTTGCCTCGGCGTCGGTTTTGGATAGCGGCATGTTGGCATGCACGGTATACAGCAGTTCACGAACAGTTTACGAAGCCGTTTCGGAAATGGTCCCATCCTTGGCCCGAAAACCAATGATCTCGCCCATTTGGACGTCAGATAAATCGCCTCGTTTCCGCAATACAATAATAACTGTACGTCGAACACAGGCGGTGGTCCCAATGAGGACCGTGTATAAGAGCGCTCACCTCTCCCTGCCCCCCTTTCTCACTGTCAAGAGTGAGTTTGCTCGATATTCTGAACATACCCGGAAATACATACCAACGAAATGAAGATAGCTCTCAACATCGCTGCCTGACTCATTGAAATTCAGTATTTGTTTAAAAAGTTTTGCAGACTGTTGGCTACATAACTGCTCTATAAATACATATTATGTCTGATTGCCTCCACAAGCACAGGTTTTGTCCTTACTGACTGGACATAAAACTTTCCTTTCGGACTTGAATCACGTTCAAGGAACTGAAGTTCTTATTTGCGTATACTACAGATAGAACAACATGGCTAGTGTACTGGTAAGGGAGGAAGTGTGCAACAGAGCGAACGTAGAAATTTTATGTGCGTGCAAACTGTGTGAGTTGCGAGCCAGATATAGTCGACAGCTAACGCTGGAGAGCGTTGAGGTCGCAAATAGAGATGAGCAGCACGTTACGTGTGATGCGTCAGTTCGTTGTTAAGCGTACACCAATCGCAATGGAAACCACGTCTTGGGTGCTTCACGCTGGGAAACACGTTCCGTCTGAGTCCGGCTTAATACTACTACTTCATATCACTACCGATATTAGGTACCCCGTAAAGGTATTCTTACATGCGCTACATGTATACTTGAGCGAAAGTGCTTAGTTTGTTCAGTCTCTTCGTGTAATGCTTTGCCGACCGGAATGGCCGAGCGGTTCTAGGCGCTACAGTTTGGACGGTCGCAGGTTCGAATCCTGCCTCGGGCATGAATGTGTGTGATGTCCTTAGGTTAGTTAGGTTTAAGTAGTTCTAAGTTCTAGGGGACTGATGACCTCAGAAGTTAAGTCCCATAGTGCTCAGAGCCATTTGTGATGCTTTATTTGGCTGAAATACCAGGGCTATTCGGAAGGTAAGGTCTGATTCGTCGCGAAATACCAGCCACATTGAAAATCAAAATTGTTTTATTTGCAGCAGTTATCTACAACTTCCACCTACTTCTTTACATTATCGCCGCCCCGACTGAGACATTTGTGGTAGCATTGTACCAACTTCCAGTGCCCTCTGATTTCTGCCAATTCCTTAACCTGATCTGTAGCTTGTTGTCTGTGCCAAAATGTTATATTCAAAGCAGCGGTTCATGCGAGTAGAGATCAAAATCAGAGGGAGCCAACCCCGGGCTGTTGGTGAGTGATGTAACACGTCCCACCGAGAACGCTGCAGGAACGACCTCACTGCTCTTTTAGTGTGCGGCCGAGAATTGTCACGAAGAAGGAAATGCATGACAGTTACATTGTGTGGGCTGCACGAAATCAGGCGAAATCTCTCCCCAGCCCCTCATACTCAGCGGCAGACTCTTCTTTCTATGCTTCACGTGATCACTATGCGCTCAGGACTGAAAAGACGCTGTCGACGGACATACTAGATACATTGTCCAACACATCTGTGCACATCTATGCGAAGCTTTATTGGATATTCATTGTGGTTTCTACTTCGCTAACGATCGAACATTACTTCCCGAACAGCCCTCTTATCCTTCGGTAAGGTTTTGAATAATCTGAAAATTATGTGTACGCGGTGGTGGGAGGCTGTGTAGATTGTTGGCGAGGCGTCGGGGTGGGGCGGTGCTTGCGCCCTCGCTGACCGTGACAAAGGCCATGTCGGATCCGTCAGCGCTGACAAATCATGTTTACGGGCGGCTCACGGAAAACAGCCCCGGTACTCAATTATTCAGGCCCTGTCTGGAAGCCGAAGCACCTCCCTAATGGACACCGAAAGGCGAGGCGAGGAAACGAGGGGCAAAAAGTAGGGAAAAGAAAAATAAGGGAAGCACCTGCGATAGCCTCGCGCAGCGACGAGCAAACAGGCGAACGACGGCAGGCGAGAGTGTGCGCCGCAGGTTTTCCTTCTTAAAAATATTGCAGCCGCGCGGCGCGGCGAGCCGTTCGTGGCGGACAGCGGCGTTTTCATCTCCGGAAGTCTTTTGCACAGTGCACACGCCCACACAGCTCAGGGCGAAGCGCTCCTCGTCCGCTGAAAGGAGAGTACACCACTGGCGCTCCCAGACACGGCCCGCCTTCTTACTACGCCCTCGCTACACTGACGCCCAAAAGTCGCAGCCTTTGATGTGAAATAAAAGTAAAGCGAAGCTAAAGATGCCTTATTACTCTCACCGGCGTAACCGAGGACCACTTCGCTCACAGACGGCGACGGCTTTGTTCTTCCTCTTCCATTAATTTCGTCTTATCCAATGCTAATTTTTAATACAGCTGGTTAACTCTTTTCCATTTGTTTATTGCTGTAAATACACTGGGTGCCAGGTAACTGAGGAACAAATACAGATTTCATCTTACGAGAGGTACTTAAGAGTAAGGTTCTACAGAAGAAAACTGAAGATCAGGTGGATAAATCAGACAACTATTGAAGAGATTGTGAATGGAATTGAATAGAAAAAAAAAATTATGGCACAACTTCACTAAAAGGATACATTTTTTGATAAAATACATCCTGAGGCGTCAAGGAATAATCAGTTATATAAATGAAAGAAGTATGGGGATTGGGTGAGGGGGGAATGACGCAAAATTGTAGAGGAAAACCAAGGCTTGAGTACATTCAGAATGTGCAAATGGATGTAGGCTGCACTAGCTATGCCGAGATAAAGAGGGTTGCTCAGAGTAGACTAGCGTGGAGAGCTGCATCAAACCACTCCACAGACTAAAGACCGAAACGTCAACACGCCATATAATGCTAGACGATGAAGTGAAATAATGCGCTTTTCAGAGCAAACGTATTTTACGCACTCCCGAAGAGGTAAAACAGATTTTTGTTAAAGCCCTTGATACAACAGTGAGAAGCTGTACAGGGATCGTACGGCATCATCGATAGCAGAGGAAGCTTCAAAGACCTTAAACAAAATGAAATAAACTCTACGCCAAAAATATATTTTTGCCGAGAAGCGCCAAAACAAAATTATGTTAGAATCCATTGACATGAGTGTACAACAAAGGTCTTCAGTATAACCCATTTGATTTAGACAATGACAACGGGAGTTTAGAATGGGAAAGCACGGCACGGAATTCGGTATTGTGAGTGGCTTGAGTAGTAAAGCTCATGTTCACAGAAGACGATAAATAATTTGAAGCTCTGATGTTGCAGTAATGTGAGTTGTACTTGAATATAGTAAGTAATGTACAAGTCTAAATCTAAACTGAATCCATAGCCTTATCTTCCTTAGTTGTTGTGTGCTACCACGTTTCGAGGTAATTTGTATTGAACTCAGTGTAGAAAGTATGGAAAATAGAGTACATTGTATACTAATCAGAAACCTACAATTACAAGCAAAAGAAGGAAATGATACTGAATTATCGTAAGCCTATGGCAGTGCTAGAAATCATGTATGGTGTCAAATAGTCGTTACTAGCAAGGAGAAAGGCGTACACCAGGCTTCGAAAATGCAGATAATTTTATCAGTTGTAGGTTTTACAAGAGGAAGTCAGAAACGTAACTAAAGAAGGGTCAACAATAAATGTAATCGGTGGTTCAGAACAGTTAGAAAGGCATAATGCAGTGCAATAGGTTATGATAATGACTTAGCAGACCAATCCGTAAAGTCATTTTTAAAAAATAACAAAATATTTTAACACTATGACAGAAAATATAGTTTTTGGCACTGCCTTTTTATTTCTACATTCAAGAAGTTACGCAGTGTTATAGTAAAGATAAAATCGTACCTATGCACTCCGATTTAAAGTACTTCATAAGTGAGGTGAGATGGACGTGTGAGTGTCTGATTAATCTACCGTCATGTCACGAATCCATGTTTCACGGCCTTCACCATGCAGCATCGGGAGTGGATTTGGGGTAGCTTACGTGCCGAGGACCCAAGAACTACGTCCGGCTATTCCCAGTATCCTCATGTCCTTGCGGCCTTTCGTTAGAATGCACGGCTCTAAAAGTCGCCAAGTTTTGCCTTTATCAACCATTTCTGGAACTCAACGCAAAGACACAGTCTAGATGTAGCTATCCTCTTCCTGAAGGTTTACTGCTCACCTGCCCAGATGGAAACAGGTCGAGTATCATAATCCAGTGAATATTAAGGTATTTCCAGTTCAGAGGAAATATCATTTGGACGGATTGTACTGTGAAACATTTATTGGGTATGAGTTTCTTGTTAGAAAGTGCTTTGAGTCTTTAGAAACTATAGCGGTACTATTCGGGAAAAGAACAGTGTTCAAAAAATGGTTCAAATGGCTCCGAGCACTATGGGACTCAACTGCTGTGGTCATAAGTCCCCTAGAACTCAGAACTACTTAAACCTAACTAACCTATGGACATCACACACATCCATGCCCGAGGCAGAATTCGAACCTGCGACCGTAGCGGTCGTGCGGTTCCAGACTGTACCGCCTTTAACCGCTCGGCCACTCCGGCCGGCAAAGAACAGTGTGTGGAGATCAGATTTCGCAGAACTATAAAATACGATCACTTCCATCTCCTGCTGCACAATGCAGCATATTAAACTGACGTAAAAACAAATCGCAACACCAAAAAATAATCAGTGTAGAGTAAAGAAATTTCGTGAATACAATTACCTAGGTAATATACTTAATTGATTAACATTGCGAGGTCAGAGACTAATGTAACCACGAGATAAGCCATTGCAAATGTGAAATCCTGGTACATTTATATCTGTTGTAACCCCCAGAATATTGAATGCAAACGGGCAGACGCGCTTGAATTGTGTTACCCAAGTGCTGGAAGTCAGTTCGTGGGAGGGAGTTCCATGCTTGTTGCACCTGTTCGTGACCGATAGTTAATGCTGATTGTGGATGACACTAGAGTTGTCGCCCGATGATGTCCCATTTTTGCTCAACTGGAGACAGAGCTGGTGACCGAGCAGACCACGGCAACGTGTCGAAGCACCATACGAGCAAAGCATGCCGGTCTATAACAACGGAATGTGGACGAGCGTTATCCTCTTGGGAAACACCCCTGAATGCTGTTCACGAATGGCAGCGCAACAGGACGAGTCACCAGACTGACGTACAATGGTGCGGTCAGCGTGGGTGGGATAACCGCTGCATTGCTCCTGGCGTCATACGAAATCCCAGATCAGAATTCCAGGTGTAGTCCAATATATGTAGCACGCAGACTGGTTAACTGCAGGTCCTCAACTGGCCTCCTCCTAACCAACATACTACCATCACTGGCACCGAGGCAGAACCAGCTTTCATCAGAAAACAAAACAGACCTCCACCCTCCCCTCCAATAAGCTGTTGCTTGACACCACTGAAGTCGCAGACGGCGGCGGTTTAGGGTCAGTGGAATGCACTCTACAGGGCATCGATCTCGGAGCTGTCCTTAAGTCTGCATATGCAGTACGATGAGCCACAGCCATACACCAAACACCTAGGTCTTCCTTCTCGGTAGCGTCTCGTGACCGTCCTGAGTCCGGCGCATTCTCGTGTCCACCGCTGCCAGCAATCATTTACAGTGACTACATTCCTACCAAGTCTTTCTGCAATATCGCAGAAGGAACATGCAGCTTCCCCTAGACCTTTTACACGATCTCGATCAAACTCAGTGAGATGCTGATAATGGATCCTTGTCGCCTTGAAGGTATTCTTAACTAACATCAACCCACCACGTCTAATCTCACAGGTAACTAATGCTCACGACCGTTACAGCGTGTATTTAAAGCAAACCTGATTTGAGAGCTTGTAGTGGCTCTCCTAGCGCCATTCTTATATGACTAGCATGAAATTTGAATAGACATCATTTCTCATATGCAGATACACGTCTACCAATTTCCGTTTATGTCCCCAACTACTCGTTGGTGTTGTGATTTTTCTTCCGCCACTGCAGTTACAGACATTTCCTAAAGGGATTAAGATCGGGTGATTAGTGGGTTAGTCGAGGCGCGGTAGGGTACCTTAGTGTTCGTCAAACTACAACTGGTGCTCTCCAGAGATGATAATTTGTGAAATTCTCAAAGGCGCGACCGCACTGTAATGGCGCAGATGGTGCCACACATCGTTCCGGACTGCCCCTTGCGTAATTCCTCGGGACCCCTGGAGGAAACGCATGAAGCGGCGGGAAAACCAGGCCATTGATCTTTCACGTTTCGATTTTGTATACTGAACTGTTTTTTTTTTAAATAATTTATTTGTTTATAATTGCTCCAAATAGTCCAACAGTCAAGGTGCCTGAGTGCCCGAGTGTTCGGCAAATTAGGCACGAGTGAGTACAGCCCTGTGAATAAGAATGTTGTCTTGGAACAGAGGACGATCCACAGCACGCTCGTCACCAATATGTAGAAGAAAGGGCAGCACTTGGTCAGTGAGGATGTTGAAATAAACATCCTGTTTCATACTCGAAGTAACGTGAATGAGTGTGCCCAAGTCACGGCAAGGAAAAACATACCAGAACCTACTCCGATACGAAGCAAACCCTCTTCACGCATTGCGGGTTAAACGTTTCATGTAACGACGCCTTGCATCATATGAAAAGAGACAGAATAACTGCTCGTCGGACCATGTAGTACGGTACAAGATGACTACCGTCAAGTTTTCGCCTAATTTGGCCCATTCAAGACAGGCGGTAACGGTCTTTGCGATGTACTCGACTCCAAACGTCAATTACACGCAGTTCCTATATCTCAATGTTCGGTCTACAAATGGTTGATATCGACCTACATTCACCGACAACAGCAGTTCTTCTTATTGACAAAGCGTGATACTTGTCTCCAGTCTCTGTCATGTGTGATATACTTAGAATTATTGTTCTGCAACCATACTGCGTTTCTGCGATTGGTCACCATTCCTTGTACACACACTGGATATTTTACGTTCATACACGAACCCTTGACAGTAAGAACGATTTTTATTACTTAACAGGAAATACTTATTTGACAGAGAAGGTGAAAAAAAGATTGCTTTTTTGGCAAAGAGAAACAATAATATAATGTAAAGGTATATGATCCCACTTCTGGTCACCAACTGTAAATGTATACGGGGTTTGGGAAAGGGGGGAGGCGGTTGTTGCATATGTCTCGTGGCGGCAGAGTGCAGCAGGTCGAGCGGTCAGGATTTGAGAGTGGGTATCCAGGGTTGCCGTTAAATAACAAAACTGGAAATTAGGTACAATAAAGAGGGTGTATGTCAATGTACGGTGTACAAGGGGCGCGCCTAGAGTCAGAAGTTACCAGGTTTACGCCAGTCTAGGAGGTCGAACAATTAATTGAAATGGGCAACGGAAGGGGAAGCGGTTCATGTTAACTTACGTTGGTGGCCGGTAGTGAAAAGCAGAGCCTTCCAAGAAGACATCTGTTCTGCTCGATGTCTGGATTACAAGAGATAGAAGCAACTGTGATGTGCACCGCAGAACACTCCTGCGTACACACACGTGATCGGCATCCCACGCACGCTATTGGCTAAAACCAATGGCGTGATTTCGCTAGCAGTTTCAGCAGAGGGCTCTAGACGTCTCTTGTCAGCAGCTTTAACTGGACAGAACTGCCTCGGTTTTGAAACACAAGCGACTTTTTTCACGTAGGCACGGCGTAAGTTACTCGGGGAGAACACTTGTAAAGATTTGACTGGGCCTTTGAAATAAATTTTTAAACCAATTCCCTAAAATATTCCTTGACTGGCTGCCACCATGTACAATAAGTACAATGATCAAACTGAACAGTGATTCACTAGACATACCAATCAAGTAATGATTTCAGCATGTACAGGGTGTTTCAAAAATGACCGGTATATTTGAAACGGCAATAAAAACTAAACGAGCAGCGATAGAAATACACCTTTTGTTGCAATATGCTTGGGACAACAGAACATTTTCAGGCAGACAAACTTTCGAAATTACAGTAGTTACAATTGTCAACAACAGATGGCGCTGCGGTCTGGGAAACTCTATAGTACGATATTTTCCACATATCCACCATGCGTAGCAATAATATGGCGTAGTCTCTGAATGAAATTACCCGAAACCTTTGACAACGTGTCTGGCGGAATGGCTTCACATGCAGATGAGATGTACTGCTTCAACTGTTCAATTGTTTCTGGATTCTGGCGGTACACCTGGTCTTTCAAGTGTCCCCACAGAAAGAAGTCACAGGGGTTCATGTCTGGCGAATAGAGAGGCCAATCCACGCCGCCTCCTGTATGTTTCGGATAGGCCAAAGCAATCACACGATCATCGAAATATTCATTCAGGAAATTAAAGACGTCGGGCGTGCGATGTGGCCGGGCACCATCTTGCATAAACCACGAGGTGTTCGCAGTGTCGTCTAAGGCAGTTTGTACCGCCACAAATTCACGAAGAATGTCCAGATAGCGTGATGCAGTAATCGTTTCGGATCTGAAAAATGGGCCAATGATTCCTTTGGAAGAAATGGCGGCCCAGACCAGTACTTTTTGAGGATGCAGGGACGATGGGACTGCAACATGGGGCTTTTCGGTTCCCCATATGTGCCAGTCCTGTTTATTGACGAAGCCGTCCACGTAAAAATAAGCTTCGTCAGTAAACCAAATGCTGCCCACATGCATATCGCCGTCATCAATCCTGTGCACTATATCGTTAGCGAATGTCTCTCGTGCAGCAATGGTAGCGGCGCTGAGGGGTTGCCGCGTTTGAATTTTGTATGGATAGAGGTGTAAACTCTGGCGCATGAGACGATACGTGGACGTTGGCGTCATTTGGACCGCAGCTGCAACACGGCGAACGGAAACCCGAGGCCGCTGTTGGATCACCTGCTGCACTAGCTGCGCGTTGCCCTCTGTGGTTGCCGTACGCGGTCGCCCTACCTTTCCAGCACGTTCATCCGTCACGTTCCCAGTCCGTTGAAATTTTTCAAAGAGATCCTTTATTGTATCGCTTTTCGGTCCTTTGGTTACATTAAACCTCCGTTGAAAACTTTGTCTTGTTGCAACAACACTGTGTTCTAGGCGGTGGAATTCCAACACCAGAAAAATCCTCTGTTCTAAGGAATAAACCATGTTGTCTACAGCACACTTGCACGTTGTGAACAGCACACGCTTACAGCAGAAAGACGACGTACAGAATGGCGCACCCACAGACTGCGTTGTCTTCTATATCTTTCACATCACTTGCAGCGCCATCTGTTGTTGAAAATTGTAACTACTGTAATTTCGAAACTTTGTCCGCCTGAAAATGTACTGTTGTCCCAAGCATATTGCAACAAACGGTGTATTTCTACCGCTGCTCGTTTAGTTTTTATTGCCGTTTCAAATATACCGGTCATTTTTGAAACACCCTGTATTACCTCCTTGAATACTCGTATAATGGAACTCTACAAAAATACATGAATTATGTAAAGAAAAATTTAATGTCAGGGATTAGCTTCGAATTCACAAATATTTTGAGTTAGTTAATCTACTCACACTTCACACACATTTTTCTGGGACTATCCATGCGTACAGGTGTATTCCAGGTCACAGAGTTATATGCAGTGAACGTGTTGTTCTGCTCAAGACAAAGACTGCACTTCCTCTTTTATTTCATACTGATCAGTAGATTTGTAGTTACTCTGATGATTTATTTCAATCCTGCGTCTGTACTGTTCCAGTTTAGCGTTTGTCCATTACACAGTTAGTTCTAAGAGTTCATAATCAAACGTCGAAGATCAAATATTGCCATCTTAGGATTATCACCTATATTTTTAACAGCCATTGTTATATCCGATATTTTCCGGTTTATGTTATCTCGAGATATTTGCCTAGCAATAGTTGTTTCTTTTGATTCCCAATAATATCCATTTTCAATTGGCAAATAAAAGAAAATGGAATATCGTTATTTAGTTGGTCATCCGTGTAGGAAAAGTCAACCCCTGCAACAGAGTCTTGTTCATCGGTGAAAGACCTAGAGGTTGCTTTTACAGGAGAATACGAAGGATCACAATCGGAGCAGTCAGAAAATAAAACCTCTACATCCATTTCCTCTCCATCTACTTCTTCCTGCATCCTATCAAGTTTCTCATCACAATTCTCTTCGAAGTTTGGATGATCCCCTCTCAATACCTCTGTTGGTCTTCTTTATCGTGACGTACATGCAATCCGCTCCATTTTTGCCACCTGTATAATACACTCGTATTAAGAACTTCCTAGATCTTGCAGCTGAAAAGAATATCTAAAAGAAAGGCCAGTTAGCTGCAAGTAGTTCTACTCACCAGAAATAAAAGTATCGCTTTTGGAAATACGTGTCTAATAGACACACAAAAAAACATGCGTTACTGGAGATATATTTTTGACCATGATTTTAAGACCACAGCTATTATTTCACGTGTAACCATCACCATCAACTATGACTCACACAACGAGACTGGCAAAGATACAGAGGTATTCCTACCAATAGCACCAACAGTATTGTCTGTCCAACAAACTAAAAATGCATGCGTGGCCCCCGGACACATATTTCCTCCTACGAGTTAACAAGTCGGGCAGTTTCCTTTACGGTGTGGCACGTTCAATTAAGATAGCTCGTTTCTGACATTGTATCACGTCACGTCCTACGTCAACAAATCTTTCCCCGCTGATTCCACACAACTGGCTGCCACAGAAGCCACAGCACCGTCGTATCTTCCGTCAGCGTCAGAGGGCCGCATGATTGCCGGCTACCAGTTCTACACACACCATCTACAGCACTCCAAACTAACTACATTTTTTTTTGTTTTTTGTGGTGGGGCTGCTTATATTTTGTCCGATGCTCTTATTTAGCGTGTGTGGACGATAACTTTAGAGGAATGGAAAAGAGAGCAGTTAACTGTCCCTATCGCTAACGAGGGACGACTCGGTAATAAATGTTTTGTTAATTTGCGTAGCTGTGCGGTGCCGATGACCACAATTAGGGAGTCTGGAGGAGCGGTCGTGGGCTGGAGGATTTAGGAAGCACTTAGCCAAATGGATGGCGGCGGGCGGAGGCGCCTCGACCCGAGAGCAGCAATTACGTGCCCTTCGTACAGCGAGGGGCACCTCGGAACTGCAGCGTCCAGGGGCGTAGCCAGCGCCGCGCCACGTGTCCGCTTGTGGACGGTACTCTGCGCTGCGGTCGGTCTCGTAACAGAAGCACCCCAGACGGCCATCGACAAATATCTTGAAGTCGACAGATATAGTCTAACAATGTTCGTTTAAGCGAATCACTGCGAAATGATAAAGGGTACTTTCCATTGTACGACTTACTTAGGTTTCTTGTCGTTCCATGCAAGTATGGAGCGCGAGAAGAAAAACTGCTTAAATCCCTCTGGCGGCATGTAACAGCACATTCAGTAAGTAACAAGGAAACATATATAATGAAAGCGACATCACATGCAGGGAATTTAAACCTTTTTAAAAGCTGATTGGCGTGGCCGGCACTTGGATGGGGGACCATCTGGGCGACCATGCGCTGTTGCCACTTTTCGGGATGCACTCAGCCTCGTGATGCCACTTGAGGAGCTACTCGACCGAATAGTAGCGGCTCCGGTCAAAGACCATCATCACGACCGGGAGAGCGGTGTGCTGACCACAAGCCCCTCCTATCCGCATTCTCAGCTGAGGATGACACGGCGGTCGGATGGTCCCGATGGGCCACTTGTGGCCTGAAGACAGAGTCCTGCTTTAAATGCCAATTGCTCACATTGTGACGAGTGTAACTCATTTGTTCGATTACTGTTCAATCCTTCTACTATCAAGATCTTTTTGTCTCAGCAGATCCCAACTAATTTACACCGGATATACTGCCAGAACTAACATAGAAAGATAGGTTACGGTTGTTCAGCGGAATAACAATGATTCTATTTTCATGACTATTACGTTCAAGAAACAAAAAGAAATTTGGGCTGGCGTCATATTGAACCCAGTGGTGCACAGTGCACAAAAAATTACAACTTGTAATTTGTCATAGAAATGTAACTGAACATAAAAATGCTTGGATAAATTGATTCAGAGAGAGGAAGTCAGCTACTTTGAAAAAAAATTGTAGCTTTGACAACAAGTATGATATGATATTCCACTGTCCTCATCGTCTCATACTGACCCCGAAGGTACTAGGAAGGGACAACAACAGATGATGCAAGAAACCCTAACAGTGGCTGCAAAAGTAAGTGGGAAATAATATTTCTGTTGGTCCATGTGATGTGCTTATAGTGTAATAGTGATCCCTGTGTTACCGGGTGACTTAAATGGCTCTGAGCACTATGGGACTTAACATCTATGGTCATCAATCCCCTAGCACTTAGAACTACTTAAATGTAACTAACCTAAGGACAGCACACATCACCCAGTCATCACGAGGCAGGGAAAATCCCTGACCCCGCCGGGAATCGAACCGAGTGACTTAAACACAAAGTCCAAGTGATTAGCTGCAAAGGCGTGTCCGCTCGATGACTTCTTTGGTACAAGTTCCAATAGGTTCACTTCACCGACCAAAAGAAGTCTACTAGCGTCAAACATTGAACTTAATTACAACATGAAATCTCTGAGAAGTTACATAAGGAGCATAGCATTGTACGCAAGCGAATTATGGATTGCGGTTAAGTCGGAAAAGGAGAGAAGCAAAGAGTTTGACACGTGCTGCTACGGAAGCAGGAAATGAGAAAGTTCCCCGCAGAATTTGGGGGAATTAAATATGTTTAAAACACTAGCGAGAAATAAAAGAGACAGAATGTTAAGACATATTGACACCAGGGCTAATTCCATGGTACAAGAGGGGGCTATAGAGCGTAAAAAAGTATAGGGAAGATAGAGATTGGAACGCATCCAACAAATGGCTGAGGACTTCGGGTGTAGGCGAAGAGGTTAGTGCACGAGAGGAAGATACTGAAGCGATATAAGTAAAACGGAGGAGGTTATGGGGGAAGTGTATAAAACAAAATAAAAATGTTGAAAAAAAAAATAGTTTCATGTTATGTACAAGATAAAACCAGTCACAATTAACGAAGGTAAGGAGATATTGGACCATCAGGACTCATTCACGTGTTTACGAAGTAAGATCACAATGGATGGACGGGACAAAAGAGAAGTGAGAAGTGGAATTATTCAAAAACTGCTTTCAGAAAGAAGAAGACCCTCATAAAGCACGAGCCTTGAAATCAGAAAAATATTTCTCATAACCTGTCTTTGGAGTGACATGGAAGATCTATGAAGAAATGAAGAGGAAATCGAAGACACGTTAAAAGTGGAGATCTGCCACCAACGTAATTGCTGGCTATCAATCCTCGGATTAATCACTACGGAGTAAGAAGATTATGAATTACTTCTGTGACCCAAATTTTCTTGAGCATAGGGACTTATTATTCTAATACTTGTATAAAGCTATGGCAGTATTGAGGATGTGATTTTTTAAATTCTTTCTCCAATTAACACGTAAACTACCAGCTCCGCTTTCTGAATATGTGAGTAACACTTCTGTGAAAGTGAAATTAATCATTATCAAGCATATCCATTGTTTTCTTTTTTGTTCTTCCGAGCGATGCTGTGATCATCAACTGGGAAGCGTCAGACGTCTGGGAATTGTACAGTATATATGTTGATTAGTTCTAAAATAAGTTAGAGAGCTGGGGTAGAGCTGCAAAGACACCTACAACACCAAGTTTATTGGTAGAGCTGTTTGAATAGTCACATAATCTATACATTTTTCTTTACGCACTACGTTTAAACTTACAGATATAACTGTTCCTTTCATATCCATACCGCCGTCTTACCTTTGAGCTGCTTGGCAATCTTCTTGGCAGGGTCCAACCAGTGCTGAAAAAATAGAGGTTCACTGTAAGAAACAGGGACAGGAGTATTTATAATAGTAGCTCCAGGCTACGAGCATTTAAATAACACACTGTTTCAGCTTAGTTTTGTGGCGGCTTCATTGAATCTGTGCAACACAATAAACACTATCCTTTTACGACTGTTGATCAGCTGAAAATAATTAATGGGAGTGGGAAGTTTCAGTATGAACAATAGCTTCGTTCCAGCGGTAGCTCTGTGAGTATTTATTAGCGGTACTACTGGTGTGACTGTGGTGCCGTAGTATTGGTTGAGTGCACTTTTTTCTGTGTCTTGGTCTGAATGACTATTCAGTTAACATAGCACTCGACGTTACAGTAACCATAGGCACAGTGCTCTTCGTATCAGTATGATATTTGCACTGATAAAAATAATTAACGTTTTTCCTCCACAACTATGCAAATGTTTTGCTCTAGTGGAAGAGTTTCCTAAGGACTATCAGTTTCATCCGTATACATATTGCTATCGGAGTTCGGTCACCTTCACACAAACTGGCCTGCTTATGACATTGCGATGTTTTGCACAACAGAAACTCGTTTAACAAGAAAATGTAGCCGCATCGAGAAATGTTCAGAGAAAGCAAGATCGTTTGCGGCGTTATAATGGAATGATTTGATCTTCAACGATGTACCTGGCACGATGTCAACGCTGGCCGTGGTGGTCGAGCGGTTCTAGGCTCTTCAGTCCGTAACCGCGCGACTGCTACGGTCGCAGGTTCGAATCCTGCCTCGGGCATGGATGTGTGTGATGTCCTTAGGTTAGGTAGGTTTAACTAGTTCCAAGTTCTAGGGGACTGATGACCTCAGATGTTAAGTCCCATAGTGCTCAGAGTCATTTGAACTATTTTGAACGGCATCAACTTCGCAATATTTCAAAAGATTTGAACACCGTAAAAATATGGAATATACCTATACACAAACAATGGATTACGTTTGGATTCTTTCACCATGTTGCAACGTTACTGCCACGTTTCAAAGTTTGAAGCACGTTTAGCAATAACACGTTCTGTATTTCTTCGGTAATCGAAGGGACCTTGCATGTAGCCACGTTGAGACCGGAAGTAAAAAAACTTTGTGTGCCGTAATGTTAACTTCTTATCAGTGCCATCTGTGTGGTTAGTTTCCTAGAACAAGGTTACTGAGAGCTGTCGATGGTGCAAAAGTGGGCCATTTTTAGAGTAATGCTCCCGGTTGTAGCAGCTGCTCTGTAAACAGAGGAAATTGTCAAATGATTTAGTGAGGTATTGAGGGATCTTAATGTCGTAGCCATTCTATTGCATCAAAACAGCATAAACATAGTGTGTCTATCAACAATCGCTTGTGTATATATATATATATATATATATATATATATATATATATATATATATATATATCTCTGTGTGTGTGTGTGTGTGTTGTGTGTGAATGAGTGAGTGAGACAGAGAGGGAGGGGAGAGAGAGAGAGAGAGAGAGAGAGAGAGAGAGAGAGAGAGAGAGAGAGAGAGAGGGAGGGAGGGAGGGAGGGAGGGAGGGAGGGAGGGGGGGGATGGAGACAGTAACAAAGTGAAAAATCAGTGATTCGCTCGATGTGTATCGCATATGCAAATGAGGAAGAAAGGTTTCAGTAAGACAAATAAATTTGAAAGCGTATGAACTGTGAATGAGAAAATGCCATACGCATGAAAACCCCTTTGTTTTTCGAGGCTCGCTGTGGTCGCCGAAATGAAATTCTTGATGAATGCAACTGTACAGCATTTTCATAACACATAAACGGTATTGCATATTCATGTCAAATATCGTTGTGAATTACTATTTCATTACACCTTTTATTTGTAAATGACCTTTTGCAGCAGGAACGAAATAACCATTTCGATAATTTTGTGAATTCATTTCTGCGTTAACAGAAATCTAATTATTTTGTTACCTCTGCCAGCCTAGCGTTAGCCGACCGTGAAATCAGAATCTGCCGAACAGGATGAAACAGCGCAGTGGGCTCACTTCATACGTTTGTTTTTAAAGAGAATAAACCCGGCGACACTGTTTAAGTACTGTCGAATCCTACAAAATATATTTAGGCAATATCCGGGCATGCAGAAGACTCCTGTCACCTGATGAACACAGAAAACTGAAATTTGTTTGCACTGCCGAAGACACGAAGACAAAAACTGCAGACAGAACAACAAATCTGTGAAAGTATAAGCAACTTGAAGAATAATTACTGGTGAAGAAGTGGAAAATACGACGTTAGATGATGGATGAAAGAACAGCAATCGTAGCGAAATCCATTGTTTTATTACAGCAGATCTAGATTTCAACTTTTACGTGGTCATCTTCAGTGGCTATCAACAGGTGAAATTGGTCCAAAGGGTCACGTAATAAACAATATTGGTTTCTGTAGAGCATACAGGAGTCTAACATCACGAGTTAAGCAAAAAAAAAAAAAGAAAGTCTAACGACAGTGGGTTGGAAAGAATAGTAAGGATCTATGACGCCAGAGAAATTTAGTCTCGTTAACCCTATACAGCAAATGAAAACACACTATGAAACTCATCTCCAACATTTCAGTCCAGTCGTTTGTGTAGAAAACTGATACTTGCTTCAAATACGCAGGAGCTGAGGTCGCACTTAGAGTCCAAAAGCAATGGTGCCTGATAGTAAAATTGCGTGACAGTAGAGTATCTTGGGTTGGCGGTAAGTCTGTATAAAATTGTTGTTTTCACTTTCTGGAGATCATACGATGGGTAGCAGTGAAGTTTCAATCCTCTCCTGCAAAAAATAAAGTAAGGTAATACACTCCTGGAAATGGAAAAAAGAACACATTGACACCGGTGTGTCAGACCCACCATACTTGCTCCGGACACTGCGAGACGGCTGTACAAGCAATGATCACACGCACGGCACAGCGGACACACCAGGAACCGCGGTGTTGGCCGTCGAATGGCGCTAGCCGCGCAGCATTTGTGCACCGCCGCCGTCAGTGTCAGCCAGTTTGCCGTGGCATACGGAGCTCCATCGCAGTCTTTAACACTGGTAGCATGCCGCGACAGCGTGGACGTGAACCGTATGTGCAGTTGACGGACATTGAGCGAGGGCGTATAGTGGGCATGCGGGAGGCCGGGTGGACGTACCGCCGAATTGCTCAACACGTGGGGCGTGAGGTCTCCACAGTACATCGATGTTGTCGCCAGTGGTCGGCGGAAGGTGCACGTGCCCGTCGACCTGGGACCGGACCGCAGCGACGCACGGATGCACGCCAAGACCGTAGGATCCTACGCAGTGCCGTAGGGGACCGCACCGCCACTTCCCAGCAAATTAGGGACACTGTTGCTCCTGGGGTATCGGCGAGGACCATTCGCAACCGTCTCCATGAAGCTGGGCTACGGTCCCGCACACCGTTAGGCCGTCTTCCGCTCACGCCCCAACATCGTGCAGCCCGCCTCCAGTGGTGTCGCGACAGGCGTGAATGGAGGGACGAATGGAGACGTGTCGTCTTCAGCGATGAGAGTCGCTTCTGCCTTGGTGCCAATGATGGTCGTATGCGTGTTTGACGCCGTGCAGGTGAGCGCCACAATCAGGACTGCATACGACCGAGGCACACAGGGCCAACACCCGGCATCATGGTGTGGGGAGCGATCTCCTACACTGGCCGTACACCACTGGTGATCGTCGAGGGGACACTGAATAGTGCACGGTACATCCAAACCGTCATCGAACCCATCGTTCTACCATTCCTAGACCGGCAAGGGAACTTGCTGTTCCAACAGGACAATGCACGTCCGCATGTATCCCGTGCCACCCAACGTGCTCTAGAAGGTGTAAGTCAACTACCCTGGCCAGCAAGATCTCCGGATCTGTCCCCCATTGAGCATGTTTGGGACTGGATGAAGCGTCGTCTCACGCGGTCTGCACGTCCAGCACGAACGCTGGTCCAACTGAGGCGCCAGGTGGAAATGGCATGGCAAGCCGTTCCACAGGACTACATCCAGCATCTCTACGATCGTCTCCATGGGAGAATAGCAGCCTGCATTGCTGCGAAAGGTGGATATACACTGTACTAGTGCCGACATTGTGCATGCTCTGTTGCCTGTGTCTATGTGCCTGTGGTTCTATCAGTGTGATCATGTGATGTATCTGACCCCAGGAATGTGTCAATAAAGTTTCCCCTTCCTGGGACAATGAATTCACGGTGTTCTTATTTCAATTTCCAGGAGTGTATAATTTTTATTTGTGTTTCTTGAAGTTTTCCAGACGGAACGAATATTCCATCATTTTTGTGCGTGCTTTCGGGATATTTTTAATTGATGTTCCGATATTTCGGCTGACATCCTTTCAGCCATTCCCAAAGTGAGTCGCTTGCTCATTTTTAAATCACTTTACGCATTGTGGACTAAACGTGAGAGCGTCAGAGATAACACTTTTGATAAAAAGAGCGTCAGTCATAGATTAAACTTGATGCGGTAAGAGCAAAACAAAGCGAGGCAGAATCAGCTAATCCACAGCGCTCGCAAAGCGTGCTGTTGATAATTATGAATGACATGAAGAAAGAATATTTTATTTGAGAGAGCAGACGTAAAATGAGGGATTCCCATGATTTGTCGAGTTGGAAACCCTAGCCTCGGTTGAGGAGGCTGTGTGTATTTCCATAGCTTCCTTGATCACTGAATTCCACAAGGATGAGGCAGTGACCAGTATATTAACTTTTCCGTAATACATAGAAATACAATGTTAAGACACCTTTAATTCATTAGGCTGCTAAAGGTGCGTGTACGCTGGTGTTCACTGTAACGTTCTTTTACAGTGCGTATTGTTTGTCCTGTGTACCTGTTCATTAAAGCAGAACATCCATCACAGAGACCCGAAGAGCTGCCTTCTTGGCTGGCGGAAGTAAGATCGTATCCATTGTACGCTTCTTCATTATTCTTGCAATTTTTAGAAGATATTTCCCACGTATGGTAAAAAGAAAGTAGACCCCACATCATTTTCTTCTTGGTCTTCTTTTGTTTGGTCTGACGTACGCTCCTCAGAACCATCTTAATTTGTTGTTTTGTATCTCAATTCCTATTTTTTCCAAGCGTATCACTTCACTCTGTAGGCTATCATGAGATGAGTCCTGTGTACTAGGCTACACTCATAGTTTGTGAAGGATGGTGGAAGCTTGCTAGCGTATAGCATTGAAATCCCCTCGCACAGTGTGCCGCTAGAAAAGCTAACACAAAATGATGCATCCCATCGTGCGTGAATTCGCTCTCTGCATTTGAAGGGGAACAGCGCTCCAACTATCCCTTCTATGTTGGCGGATATGTGCGGCAACGGTGCACCACCATATGACATTGGTTGGGCGCTGCATACGCTTCCACTGTCGTCAGACAAGTCTGAATGCCGAGGAATGAAAAGACAGGCCGTCTGTGAAGAAGCGGGGAAAACTAGACAGATAGAGACCCTGGTGTTCTAAGACCGGCGTATCACACTTGAGCTGACGATGGAAAAGGGCAAAATCAATCACTGATCGGCTTTAAACATCACACACGACTCTTTGAAAGGTCACCGCTCGCTTTGTTCCACGACTGATCGGATCATTCAAACAGTGCGCCGAACCGCGACAGCAGAGGAAATGTTGCACCCGTGTCAAGCCGATACAGATAAAATGTGTGTGCAGCACGGACGTGTACTGGTTGTGTCAGTTGACCCCGAAACATAGGAGGAAAGCACGAAGACAAAACATGTGGAATTATCCACACATATGATGCTTGTATGGAGCAAACCGTCACAGGAGTCTACTTCTGAAATCTCCTGACGAGTTTACGGCAGGATGTCAACACGAAGCGTTGCGGAAAGCTGTCCTTGGAGCTATTTTCGTTCGACGACAACGCTCCAGCTCATTCTGCACACGGCAGTCACATGCGCTGCTTCTATGGTCTGTGATATTTTCTCTCCCCTCCCTTATTCTCTCGACATGACACACCCATTGACTTCTTCCTGTTTCCTCCACTGAACAAGCCAATGCGTGGCATTCATTTCCAGAGTTATGACAAGATGATTTTTGAGTTGGAAACCTTTCTAGATAAAGAAAGAGGCGTTGAAGGGTGGATGCGTAGATTATGTAGAGAAGGTCTAACACCATCACTAACTTTCATTTTGGCAGTTTGGTTGTTTCAGAGACGTTAATGAAAACTTTACGACTGTCGTTAGGGAAGTTCGATGTTTGATTCTGTTTGTGAATGTCTTCGCCACATTATGAACTTGAGAAGCATGCGCAAAGCAAGCAAGTGTGATGCGAATTAAGATACAAGAAATAAAATGACGAAAGATGAATTCTGACATCAGCTACAATCGTCCATTGAAATAAATCCACTGGCGACAAGTGAAAATGTATGTCAGACCAGGACTCTATTCCGGTTTCCCTCTTATCGCGTGTGGTCGCCCCACCAACTTCGGCTACCCAAGCACACTTCCCGTCTTAAAGCACTGACACCTCACTGTAAATATATGCGCCTTGACGGCAAATAATGACACCTTCAGCGCAAGTGTACTCTTCGTTCGACCTCCTGCAGGAATCATGTGAGGCTGCGAGCAATGAGGATAATGGACAGCGGACACTGTGTAAGGAGTGTGCGACATTTGGATATTTGGGTTGTTCGGGAAGCGTTCTCGAACAGCCAAAGTGTTCAAGGCGGCCGCTCGTGTTAAGCTGGAAATCCTGGTTTTGGATCTGTCCAAAAGAACAGAAACCACACTTATAAAAATAAAATAAAATTCCAGAGAAGTTTACTGGTAGTAGACAGGGGCACTTCAATTTTCTCCTGTTGTGTGTGCAAGTTCATCCGGATTTCATAGCCCGAACGCAACACGAGCAAAACGTCGCTGTGTAAAGAAAAACAGGGGTCTTACCTTGTCTAATGGCTGTCCCAGTGCCGTACAGGCTTCTCAGCTCGGAGAACAGTTTAACTAAACTTTAGGCCGTAAGCCAGCAAGAAGATGAGACTGTGCAATCTGCATTAAACTGGAGTTGAAACGTTATCTCGGAGTTGGTTCATTGCGTATATGCGAGTTCTTTTCTCGGTGAGCATATTTCGTGGCAATAATTGTGTTCATTACTGGAGCGCGCGCCGGCCACTTTGCCGTAACGGCTCAATCTACGCTCCTGCGATCGGCCGCGCCATTTCCCCCGGAAATGACGCAGCGAGGAAGGGGTAGGAGGGAGCGGGGGCTGGCCACGCGGGGGTTCCCCTGGTGCCCTCACCCCGGCCGTCCGCAAACACAGCAGGACAGGACAGCAGAAAATCCGCGTCTTAACTCTTGCGCCGAGGTTCTACCGCCGACACTAGTGTTGGATACGAAAACAGCACGACTGTTGAGGGAATCTAGCTGACGGTAAGTCATGTTCAACTCTGTCAATGTTGAAAACCAACGCACACCTGAAGAGCATAGACTAAAACGGAAGTATGTTCGCTTTCTTGTGAAATTCGTATCATGTTCCCTTCCTTTAGCACAGCATACTACAGTTCACGAATGCCCTAAGGAAAAAAGAGGTGACACACAGGGAAAACAGGAGACACGTCCCTTGCCTACTTTGGGAAATGAGGGGCACATTCATAAACGTCGCCCTGCATCGTACTAACAGTGGAATATACAGAGGGGCCCGAAAAAATGTGTAGAGGAGACCGGGGTACGTTTACGGAAGGGAAGGGGTACGTTTAAACAGAGCAATTTTCTCGGGAACCATTCTTGCTGGAGCACTATCGATAATGGAATATTAGTACCGGGGGCTTTCAACAAACTTCAAAGCACTAGCTGAGTGAGCGTCTTAGCGCGAAGAACATGTTTGAATTTTTGCACTACGTGAGTAAATTTTGTTACTCAAACATCTAGCTCCTTGGGAGCATATGATTTGGAATTGACAATAGATAAATATATGTTCGTTTACAGGAGATTGTTCTACTTTACTTTCTATGATTTCAAAGCCTGAAAGTTACTATTCTTCTTTCGAAACTAATTCAAACATGGCTATGGCGCAAGTTTACGCAGTCCTTTTGGGACACGTTTACGCACTATTTTGCATTGCCATCTTAACTGATACCCCAGTCAAGGAATTCTAACGGCAATAGCAGTTACAAAAGCAATCTAAAAAAAGACACAGGAGAATAGAAAATCGAAGTTACTAAAAAAGAATATCTGAAACTTACGAATCTCACGCAGAAAAAAATATTTCTATGAGAGCAAGGCCTGATAAGGGCAAGCTATTACTACAAGCAAGAACAAAGAAAAACAAGGATAGGTCTCCTTCTAATACATAAGCTTTCTGCCCAAAGGTAGGTTTTCACGTGGCAACTCTCTCCAGTCTCTTCTGTCTTCTGCCATGCTCTTCAGGTCCACCTAATTTCCGTTCCCTTTTATGTCGTCTATCATTTGGTATCTCATCCTTCCTCTCAATCTCCTCTCACAAACTAGTCCTTCCAAAACTAACATCTCAGCGAGTGACCCATCCTTTTCTTCATTCTTCCCGTTATAATCCGTAGCAGTCTAATGAAGAGGATGAAAACTGCCTTTGTATTTACTACTTGAAACGATACAACCAATCACAAAGAAGTCAAGAATGGGTCCCGTGCCTTTGATGTAAAAGGTGGGCTCGCGACGACTGTGCCACAGGAAACACATTTTTGTGTCGATTAATTGCAATTCGGACAATGAATATGATGAACATGCCTTTAATTAACAATCAAACTTATATGTATGTCATGCTATACTAACAGGTGGAAGTTGGGCAGAAATTTTTTTTACTGACGGTAAAATTTCTGTATATTTTAAGTTGTTAACTGGTGTAAGCAGGTCTGTAATATTGTTTACTGCCAATAACACGTATTTTGATAATTTTAGTAATGTTTTTTGTTTCCTAATTATTCTGTTCTATGATACTTAGAGCTCGTGCACGCACGCGACTTGAGACTATATAAAATTCTTTTGCACTCTTGAATGTAATGTTGACTTAAAAATTTTAAATTTAAAAAATTTTAAAAAATTGAAAATGATCTCGCTTAAATGTACCTCAGTCTCTGTTACACTGTTGAACTGTCCATAACTTCTTAATTAATTGATGGAAACGTCTCGTTTCTAACAGTTTATTGTTCTGGCAGCAGTCCGCCTCTATAGCGGAAAGGTCAGCGCGGCTGACTGCGTTGCAGAGGATCCGGATTCGACACCCGGTACTGACAGGATTTCTCCTTTCGTGAGAGGACTGGAACACGGTACACTTAGCCTCGTGATGCCAACTTAGTAGCTACTAGACCGAACAGTAGCGGTTCTGGATCACGAAAACTGACAACGGTCGGGAGAGCGGTGTGCTAACCACACGCCCCTGAATACCGCATCCAGCAACGCATCTGGCAGATGACACGGCGGTGGGCTGGTAGCGCGGGACCCCCACGGCATGTGGACGGAATTTAGATTTTACGTTCTGGCAGGTACCACAAAGGCTTTTAGCTTTGGATTGGTACGTGATAGTCGCCACATAAACGTTGTTTTGGTACATGACAGTCGTCAAATGAGCGTTGTTTTGTTTATTTTCAATTACGTGAGTAAACACGGGAGGTGTAAGGCTAACATTCTATGAACGGCAGTCAGTTTTGAAATGGTACATTAAGTACGAAAACGTTAATGGAGTTCAACGCCAAAGGGGAAACGAGATTCAAGGCTATGTTGCAGATGTACACAAACAACGATCTGGACTACCTAGAACAGTAAAAGCCCAACGGACCCTCGTGCTCCGTTACAATTCGCTCGCTCACTTCAGAAGTCTCAGAGTGTGCCTGTGAAATCAGGAAGAGTCGCCATAGTCTTCAGCACATTTTGAAAGCTGCGAAATCCAGGTGCTGCAAACCAACATCGATGTATGCCATCAACGACGGCGACACAGATCATAGAATGGAGGATCCCGAGTGGCTTTAGGCATGGTGCACAACAATGAAGTGTTTTGTAGAGATAATTATGTGGTTGAGGCACAATTCAATTTAAACTCAATTGCAAAGTAAACCGCCACAATTGCGTCTCCTGAGCCACCGTAAATCTGCACGTCAGTGTGGACGAAGTCGCGAAATTACCGGGAGTAAATGTTGTGTGGATTATCTTATCTACGTTTGAATGGGCCCTTCTTCTTTGATGGCACAGTTACTCCTGAAGTGGACCTAGAGAATTCTTAGACATGAATTCTACCTGCCATCCCTGAGTTGTATCGGAACGAAAGATTTTACTTTCAGAAAGATGCTGCACCCCACCACCATAATAGTGTCAGGGAGAACTCTACGAAAATCTACCCGTATGATGGATAGGCCGTACAGGGGCTGCCTAGTATCCGCTAAGTTCTCCAGACGTAACGCCTCTGGACTTTTACCCATGAGGAACCCAAAGGGCGTCGTTTATCGACAAAACCCACGCACATTGGATGAACTTCCAGAACGAACTGAACATTTCTGTTCAGATATCCATATGGATACATTGCAGTCAGTAGTTCGTGCATCAGTTGGACGTTAACGGTGACTACTTCGAACGCCTACACTGATTTCAATAACTCGAACTTTAAGTTCCACTTCCACCGAAAATGAGACATTTCTGTCACTTAATTTCGATGTTATGAACTATTAAAAAGAATATTCATTTTTGGGTCACACTATATTTTGATTTTAAGTTCGCCAACCATCACTTAATTAAAAGAGAGCTGTTTTATCCTCCGTTTCTACCCTAAAGCTAAACTACACGCTCAGTTTCGCTGTGCTTTTTGTTATTGTTTTAGGAGCAATGTAATACTCAAAAATGGTTCAAATGGCTCTGAGCACTATGGGACTTAACAGCTGAGGTCATCAGTCCCGTAGAACTTAGAACTACTTAAACCTAACTAACTTAAGGACATCACACACATCTATGCCCGAGGCAGGATTCGAACCTGTGACCGTAGCGGTCGCGCGGTTCCACAATGAAGCGCCTAGAACCGCTCGGCCACTCCGGCCGGCATGTAATACTCAGTGCAGTGTTCAAAAAAAAAAAAAAAAAAAAAAGGTTCAAATGGCTCTGAGCACTATGCGACTTAACATCTGAGGTCATCAGTCCCCTAGAACGTAGAACTACTTAAACCTAACTAACCTAAGGACATCACATACATCCATGCCCGAGGCAGGATTCGAACCTGCGACCGTAGCGGTCGCGCGGTTCCAGACTGAAGCGCCTTTAACCGCGTGGCCACACTGGCCGGCTCAGTGCAGTGTTGTTTCCATTAATTGTTGGTGACCGATAAAAGAGTTTCCTTTCATTTCTTTTTTCCTGCAATATTGTTAATGACGACAGTTTATCTCTGCTAAGTAGAGTTTATCTCTGACCGAAGAAAATGTTGATATTCCTATACAACAGACTAATATATACTCACGACGCTCTCTGGTGCGAAAATTGTTACCGCTTGACAGCTGGAGCAACACTAGCGGCCGGAAGGGGTGGCCGAGCGGTTCTAGGCGTTACAGTCTGGAGCCGCACGACCGCTACGGTCGCAGATTCGAATCCTGCCTCGGGCATGGATGTGTGTGATGTCCATAGGTTAGTTAGGTTTAAGTAGTTCTAAGTTCTAGGGGACTGATGACCACAGCAGTTAAGTCCCATAGTGCTCAGAGCCATTTTTGAACACTAGCACTCCAAGTGGTGAGAAAGCAGTTTGCCACATGCGTCGTAAGGATGTTTGTTATTCATTATTTTCAATTTAATTAACGGAATAATTCCTATAGTTTTACCTACTATGCATGAGTAAGTCATAAAGAGACGTGAATTAAATGGAAAACTCGTACACTATGTGAACAAAAGTATCCGGACACCCACAAAAACATACGTTTCCATATTAGATGCATTGTGCTGCCACCTACTGCCAGCTACTCCATATCAGCGACCTCAGTAGTCATCAGACATCGTGAGAGAGCAGACTGGGACGTTCCGCGGAACTAACGGACTTCGAATGTGGTCAGATGATTGGGTGTCACTTGTATCATACGTCTGTACGCGAGATTTCCACACTACTAGACATTCCTACGTCCATTGTTTCCGTTGTGATAGTGAACTGGAAAGTGAAGGGTCATGTACAGCAGAAAAGCGTACAGGCCGTCCTCGTCTGTTGTCTGACAGAGACCGCCAACAGTTGAAGAGGGTCTTAATATGTAATAGGCAGACATCTATCCAAGTCATCACACAGGAATTCCAAACTGCAGCAGGATTCACTGCAAGTACTAAGACAGTTAGGCGGGAGGTGAGAAAACTTGGATTTAATGGTCGAGCGGCTACTCATAAGCCGCACATCACGCCGTTAAATGCCAAACGACGCCTCGCTTGGTATAAGGAGCGTAAATATTGAATGATTGAACAGTGGAGAAACGTTGTGTACAGAGACGAATCACGGTACACAATGTGGCGATCCGATGGCAGGGTGTGGGTATGGCGAATGGCCAGTGAACGTCATCTGCCAGCGTGTGTAATGCGAACAGTAAAATTCGGAGGCGGTGGTGTTATGGTGTGGTTGTGTTTTTTTTATGGAGGGGGTTGCAACCCTTGTTGTTTTGCGTGGCACTATCACATCACAGGCCTACATTGATGTTTTAAGCACCTTCTTGCTTCCCACTGTTGAAGAGCAATTTGGGGATGGTGATTGCATCTTTTAACACGATCGATCACTTGTTCATAATGCACGGCCTGCGGCGGAGTGGTTACACGACAATAATATCTCTGTAATGGACTGGCCTGCACAGAGTCCTGACCTGAATCCCATAGTACACCTTTGAGATGTTTTGGAAAACCGGCTTCGTGCCAGCCCTAATCGACCGACATCGATACCTCCCTCAGTACAGACTCCGTGAAAAATAAGGTGCCATTCCTCAAGAAACCTTCCAGCACCTGATTGAACCCATGCCTGCGAGAGTGGAAGCTGTCATCAAGGCTACGGGTGGATCAATGACATATTGAATTCTAGGATTACCGATGGAGGGCGCCACGAACTTGTAAGCCAGGGGTCCGGATACTTTTGATCACATAGCGTACGTGTAAATACAGCCGAATCACACAGATTCAATGACATTATCGACAACTTATTCATGAAGAAATACTAGCGAACGAAACGTTATAACATCCACTGATATTCTCCACTTGAAACTTCCGGGCTGAGAGGCTGTGGTCGATGTATAAAACTCCATCCTGATGTTTCGTCTCAAACTGTGGGAGACATCCTCCGAGTTAAAACGGCCAGCTGCAAAGAGAATTCGAGGAAGCGCTGATTATACAGGCAGTGCAGAGGGCGCAACTGTACATAACGTGGCGTCGGCTATGAGACGGTCTCTGGTAATGAAAACATTCTCGATTGAAAGTAATCGATCGTCACGCTTCCGATGCAACGCTGACATCCGAATTTTATACAATGTAACACCTTCCTCCTTCCTGTTAAAATTATTACGGTGTGTGTCAATCTCGAAAGCCTCTCTATACATGTGTGCATAATAATGGGAAGTTTTAGATATGACGCTCGTCTCGGTGAATTTTGTTTACCATTACTTTCCTGGTAAACATGCTCTGCTAGGGCCGATTTATCCATGAGACCCAGGCGGCAATTCCTCTTATGTTCCTCAAGACGGGTGTTGACAGTTCTCTTTGTATACCGATATAAATCTGTGTACAACTACAGGGCATCAGATTGTTCAAATGACTCTGAGCACTATGGGACTTAACATCTAAGGTCATCAGACCCCTACAAGGAATCAGCCCTGAAGTTTTAAGTGAAGACAATATCGGCCGTGAAAACTTACACTGTATGATCCACTGAAAGAAAAACGCCAAAATACAGGATTCGATGAGAGTAGATAGACGACAAGTGTATGACCGTCAAAGGTATTATTACATACTGTGGTAAAATAATACATCAAAGACACAAACCACTTCATAGATCGCCTCAAATCCATTCCTACTCCTCTCCCACCTGAAACCTTTCTTGTCACCATAGATGCTACATCCCTTTACACAAACATCCCACATACCCATGGTCTCTCTGCCCTTGAGCACTACCTCTCCCAACGCCCACCCGAAGATCTTCCAAAAACCTCGTTCCTTATCACACTTACCAACTTCATCCTCACCCATAATTACTTCACTTTTGAAGGCCAGACCTACAAACAAATCAGGGGAACGGCCATGGGAACCAGGATGGCTCCGTCCTATGCCAACCTCTTCATGGGCCGCATGGAGGAGGCTTTCCTGAAGAACCAACAGCTGCTTCCCCTGGCCTGGTATAGGTTTATAGATGACATCTTTGTGGTTTGGACTCATGGTGAAGAAACACTCCTTAATTTCCTCCATAACCTCAACTCCTTTTCGAATCTGAATTTCACCTGGTTCTTCTCCAAAACCCAAGCCACCTTCCTGGATGTTGACCTTCATCTTGTTGAAGCTCACATCCACACCTCTGTCCATATCAAGCCCACAAACACACAACAGTACCTTCACTTTGATAGCTGCCATCCTTTCCACATCAAACGCTCCCTTCCCTACAGCCTAGGTATTCGTGGCAAACGTATCTGCTCCAGTGACGAATCCCTCAACAATTACACCAATAACCTGACCAGTGCTTTCCTCTCCCTCAACTATCCTGCAGACCTTGTCCACAAACAGATTTCCCGAGCAATACATTCCTCCCCGTCCAACAACAATGTTCCTACCCCCAGACCACACAGAAGCATCCCCCTTGTCACCCAATATTATCCTGGCCTCGAAAACATCAACAAATTACTCCGCCAGGGATACGACTTTCTCAAGTCAACCCCTGAAAAGAGATCATCCCTTGACAAAATTCTCCCCACACCACCCAGAGTTGCCTTTCGTCGCCCCCCTAACCTCCGTAACATCCTTGTTAAACCCTACAATATTCCCAGACTACCTTCTCTACCCAACGGTTCCTACCCCTGTAACCGACCCCGCTGCAAAACCTGCCCCATGCATCCACCCACAACCACCTACTCCAGCCCCGCTACTGGTAAAACATACACAATTCAAGGCAGGGCTACGTGTGAAACTACACATGCCATTTATCAACTGACATGCCTGCACTGCACAGCCTTTTACATCGGCATGACAACAACTAAACTGGCTGAGCGCATGAACGGACACAGACGAACTGTCCTCCTAGGAGATGCCCAATACCCAGTAGCGGAGCATGCCCTCCAGCATAATTCTAGGGACCTAGGAACCTGCTACACTGTATGTGCCATTTGGCTTCTGTCACCCAACACCAGTCCCTCTGAACTGCGGAGATGGGAACTTGCACTCCAACACATCCTTTCATCCCGCCATCCCCCTGGACTGAACCTACGGTAAACAACCTCACTCCCATTCACTCTTCAGTCTTCTCCTCTTTCCCTTTCCTCTGTAGCCATTCACGCATCTTTTCATCCTACATAGTTGTGTTTATCTTTATACTATATACCTCTTTACTTCTGTATGCATCCTCTTTGGTTTGAAGCTGGCACAGTACTTACAGTAGAATATCTTTGGCTTCCCTCTGACAACCATGCCTCCATCCTTGCTACCCTCCCTATTTTCCTTTCCCTGTTGCTTCATAGCCTGGGTTGTGAGTAACTGAATCCCCTTTCCCTTCTTCCCTTTCTTTCCCCTCTCTCCTCCCCGATGAAGGAACATTTGTTCCGAAAGCTAGGAATGTAAATTTTCGGTTCTGTTTTATGTGTATCTATCGGCTGTACTGAGCTGAGGTAAGTACTGGCCAGCCCCTCTATCTCTTTGTTAGTATTTGTTTCATACTATATATACACCCGGTTAACAACTGCTCACTAGTAGTTATTCATGTCTGAAAACACCTTTGTGTATTTTGGATGTGACCCAAAAGTTCTTCCCTTCTGTCCACTACATTCTGCATCAAGGACGTGCACTGTATTTTATTTCTTCTCGGCCCTTCAAATTTGTCCTCCGTATTACCGGTAGCTTGTTTCAGACGGTACTTCACTAAATTGTTTGTCTGAAGCGCTAGTTTGACGCAGTGAGGCTTAAAAATGTCCACTATCTATTTTGAGATAGTTCCGTGATACAACCTGTACGCACGAAGCTTCATTTTTTCTTCTTTGTTCTTTCTTTTATTATCCTTCTTAAGCAGCAGTTGGTTAATAATATCTGTAATGCAACCATTGTTAACAGCTACCTTTTTAATAATGTTAAATTCTATCCGTTAGTGGGCCTTTTTGTTCGACTGTTTTGTGAGTTGAGATGTTTCAGCGTTTGTGTTCCACGCTTCCTGTGACAAATAAGTCAGCGATCACTGACGTTGGCTCTTTCTATTTGCTTAATATTCCGTAACAGTTCAACTCGGTGTGGATCCTGCATTCCGGTAGGGGTCCTATAGCTGTTTTGCAGATTCTTTTGTATTGACGCCGCAGTTTACTCGTGTCGTATAAAAATATAAACGAGTCAATTGCGTTTCCTACGCATCTACTGCGCGTTTGTTCGATTTACTACCTGTACACATTACTGTTCCAGGTACTTATATAACGTATGTGCCTCCTACACCCTTTACATTTCGAGAGAATTTTCAGTTCCCTACATTTAACGTCTGCTCGTACAAATGTAACTTTTTGGATTAACTTTTAAAGAGGAATGTGTGCGGAGCGACTCAACCGGATATTGCTTGTTTGATTCTTATCGTCTCGAGCCCTCGCGCACAGGCTCAAAGCTACGGCGGCTGCAGCTTAGCGGACCTTTTCAGCGCGCGTCGGGCCACAAAGTGCCGCGAGTTCTTAAAACCGGAGGCTAGGGTAGGGCCGGGTAGGCTGGCGGACGAGCAGAAATTAGCTGTCGGCCGGTGATCCGCCGGCCGCAGGGAGTCTGCCCTGGCCGGCCCGTTTTAATCTCCTTTAATGGGGGCCCGTTTCGCAAAAGTGAGTCTGCTGCTTCAAAGCGCGCCGCGGCCCGGCCGGCGAATCGCGGCAATTAAAAGCCAGCCGAGCCACGTGGAGCGCAGGGACGCACGTGCGAGTCCTCTGCCCCTGGGGCCGGCAGGTCCACGCCACGAGCTGAGACGAACTGTGTTTCCCTGAGCGCTGCGCCGCGGCGCCTCTCTGCACTCCGTCCATTGTGGCTTTAGACTCGGGTAAACGTTGCGCTACGTACTCCTCCATGTTTGTTATTACATCACTGGAGTATTCGTCCCGCTGAACGGCTCGTTTACACCGGAGCGAATGAAAGCGAACACAAGTAAACGAGCATTCGCAGATAATTCACCAGTTTTCGGTACTATTCGCCTTTATCCATGAACATGTGTTTACACTGCAGGGGATGGATGACAACACGAGATAACAAGCATATTGTGTCAAAGCTACGAACACTTCGTCAGTGTTTTTTGGTCAGACATGTGTCACCGGATACAAAGCTACACTACTGGCCATTAAAATTGCTACACCAAGAAGAAATGCAGATGTTAAACGGGTATTCATTGGACAAATATATTATACTAGAACTGACATGTCACTACATTTTCACGCAATTTGGGTGTATAGATCGTGAGAAATCAGTACCCAGAACAACCACCTCTGGCCGTAATAACGGCCTTGATACGCCTGGGCATTGAGTCAAGCAAAGCTTGGATGGCGTGTACAGGTACAGCTGCCCATGCAGCTTCAACACGATACCACAGTTCATCAAGAGTAGTGACTGGCGCATTGTGACGAGCCAGTTGCTCGTTTTCAATTAGTGAGAGATCTGAAGAATGTGCTGGCCAGGGCAGCAGTCGAACATTTTCTGTATCCAGAAAGGCCCGTACAGGACCTGCAACATGTGGTGGTGCATTATCCTGCTGAAATGTAGGGTTTCGCAAGAATCGAATGAACGGTAGAGCCACGGGTCGTACCACATCTGAAATTTTACGTCCACTGTTCAAAGTGCCGTCAATGCGAACAAGAGGTGACCGAGACGTGTAACCAATGGCACCCCATACCATAACGCTGGGTGATACGCCAGTATGGCGATGACGAATATATGCTTCCAATGTACCTTCACCGCGATGTCGCCAAACACGGATGTGACCATGATAATGCTGTGAACAGGACCTGGATTCATCTGAAAAAATGGCGTTTTTCCATTCGTGCACCCAGGTTCGTCGTTGAGTATACTATCTTAGGCGCTCCTGTCTGTGATGCAGCGTCAAGGGTAACCGCAGCCATGGTCTCCGAGCTGATAGTCCATGCTGCTGCAAACGTCGTCGAACTGTTCGTGCAGATGGTTGTTGTCTTGCAAACGTCCCCATCTGTTGACTCAGGGATCGAGACGTGGCTGCACGATCCATTACATCCATGCGGATAAGGTGCCTGTCATCTCGACTGCTAGTGATACGAGGCCGTTGGAATCCAGCACGGCCTTCCGTATTACCCTCCTGAGTCCACCGATTCCATGTTCTACTAACAGTCATTGGATCTCGACCAACGCGAGCAGTAATGTCGCGATACGATAAACCGCAATCGCGATAGGCTACAATCCGACCTTTATCAAAGTCGGAAATGTGATGGTACGCATTTCTCCCCCTTACACGAGGCATCACAACAACGTTTCACCAGGCGACGCCGGTCAACTGCTCTTTGTGTATGCGAAATCGGTTTGAAACGTTCCTCATGTCAGCACGTTGTAGGTGTCGCCACCGGCGCCAACCTTGTGTGAATGCTCTGAAAATCTAATCATTTGCATATCAAAGCATCTTCTTTCTGTCGGTTAAATTTCAAGTCTGTAGCACGTCATATTCGTGGTGTAGCAATTTTAATTGCCAGTAGTGTACATCCTTCAGTCATATTAATGTGACTCGACGTCGAAGTGGAATCACCAATCACAGACGCCAGGTGAGAGCACTAGCAGTAGAGGGTATATGGAGCGTGCCAGGGAAGGGGACACGGAAACCAGTGCAACCGTTGTCATAAAACGGAATCGGAGCAATATATCTGATGTTCAGGAGGGAATTATCATTGGCTTTTGGGCTAGTGGAAACATTTTCGAAATGGCTAGGTTTGTAAACAGTTCGCATGCAGGTGCTTACACTATACCGTGCATGGTGAAATGGCTGTCTTTTCAGGCGCCGATGCAATTTTGGTGTACCGCGGTCCATAGATGACAGAGGTGAACTGTGGCAGCGGACGTGTGTAAGGGCGAACAGGCGTGCAACTGTTGAACAACGACCCGCCCAGATGAACCAAGGGGCTACCAACAGTGCCTCCTCAATCACCGTTCAGCGAACATTGCTGTTTATGGGCTTCCGCAGCAGGCGCCTGCTTTATGCACACACGCTGACTGCTGTTCATCGGCGAAGAAGTCTGGAATTTGCACGTAAAGAGCGAATGTGGGCGTCCACTGAGTGGCGACAGGTGACCTTTCCAGAAGAATCGCGTTTCGTGTTCCATCGGACACATGGCCGTTGGCGTGTACGGCGTCAAACGTCTGAAAGCAAACACTGTGTAACCAGGGGAGGACGTTATGGGCTGGGGAAAGATTTCGCTTCATCTCCTGGGTGATCTCTTCATTCTGGAAGGCACGATGAATTACCACAAGTATGCATATATCCTTGGGAACCCACGCCCAGCTCTACAAGCAGTTTGTTCTTTCTCGGCACGATGGCATCTACCAGCAGGACAACGCAATGTGTCGCACAGCTCGCAGTGTACCTGCCTGGTTCTAAGAGCACCATAGGATGAGTTCCTGGATTGAAACCCAGTCGAGAATCTTTGGGACCACCTCGACAGGGCTGTTCACGACTTGGGTCCACAATTGAGAAGCCTAGCGCAGCACAACATGATTATTATTAGCCACTTGAGACACTTACGTTAGTAACTAAGTCGATTTGCAGTAGGTGCTATGTCTCACAAACTTCTTGATGTCGCAATCACACAACTGAAGCAATGAACGATTTCATTGAAGTGCATGTAAGAAAGATAATGAGAATAAAAGTATGATTCATGCAATGTGAAATACGATTATGCTTACAACCTGCACATAAGCCACTTCAGAAAAGCTGTTATGCAATTTGTTAGAGAGCAGATACCGTCATCACAACTAAACGATTTTTATTCATTCGGTTACTGCGGCTATGCATCAGCTATGGCGCCATAGCCATCATGAACGTAAGCAAAAAGCAGGATCAGGTCTTTCGTATACCTACAATCTTATTTAGCGTAATAAATACATATTCGTGTTTACTTCAAAGAAAAAATTATTGTGCCGTTTCTATTGCATAAAAGGAAACACAAAGTTTGTGCATCTTGGTTTCGATCTCGCTGATGGAACTATCTAATGAATTTATCAGTTTTCTCGCTCCTCAGTTGGACCTTCGAGTGCTTCGTCGGTTTCCTACTAATCGTATGTTGTTTTTTTTCGGCATTTATGTCAAGGTCTTTTGCATCTCACAAGCACTTGGTATATCTACATTCTCAGCAGCGTTACATTCTCTTCCGACCGCCCCATCGCTCGCGCAACTCCTGTCAACAACAGTAGTAGTTTGCACGCATAATATCAGACGGAAGCTCTCTTTTCCGCTAGCGACAAAGCGGAGAGATCATGAAATTCCTTTGATGATTGGCTCGAAGTCGACACCCAGCGGAACACTAGCGAACTGCTGGGATTGTGGATCGAACATGGGTGAATGCTGTTCTCTCACTCTCGTCTACCGCTTACGCCAGAGAGAATTCGCGTTCGCTTATGCTCGTCAGTTTGTGATTGCTCTGATATAATCCGACATAAATGAGGGATTCCGTTAGTAGCGTCAAATTTCCATATATATGTGACTGGTAAAAACGATAAACGGTGAAACATAAACTTAAATTTTATTTCTGAAAATTGTTGTACTTGCAACGATGGACTATTTTTCTGAAAATTTCTCGAAGACATTTAGCGCAATTCGTTTCTCACTGCTTATTAATGGTTTTCCACGCTTATGTTTCGCTACAGAAAACGAAGCAACTTCACACATTTTCACAACGTATACAAACGACAAGATTAGTGAGCCAGGACAATAACGGCGTGGTGAGATTCGAAACAACAACTGAATGAGTTAAATATTCAAGACAGTATGAAACACCCTAGCAGATTAAAAAGTGCTGAGCCGGGACCGTTGCTTTTCGAGGGCAAGTGCTGTAGCAACTGAAGGGAAGTACGACTCACGACCCATCGTTACAGCCTTACTTCCGCTGTTATCTCGTCTCCTACCTTCCCAACTTCACGGAAGTTCTCGTGAGAAAATTGTAGCATCAACAATCCTGGAAGGAAGACATGGCTTAGCCACAGCCTCTGGGCCTTTCCAGAATCAATCTTTTACCCTGCAGCGGAGTGTGTGCTGATATGAAACTTACTGACAGATTAAAACTCTCTACCGCCCGGGACTTGAACCCGGGACCTTTGCCAGAAAGTTTCATATCGGCGCATAGTGCATAGTAAAACATTCTTTCTGGTTCTGGCGAAAACCTGCAGACTTTCAATGCTTTAGAGCGCCTCACTGTGTTCTCTACGCAAGAATAACGGTACATAAGTGTGGCGTATTTACAGTTGCGGAAGATCAACAAGTATACTTGCTCTGCGCCCGACGACCACTCGCTGAACCGGTTGATCAAAAAAGTAGAGTTGCTCGAGCACGTACCAAAAAAATAACAGTGAACAAAGACGTCCAAGCACTATCTCATTTAACTTTCTGACGTCGAAGAAGCAGGAACTCCGCTCTTCTCGTAAGGGAAGCATACTACGTGATGGACTCGTGGCATTCAAACGAATGAGGGCGAATTAAATTTGACTTCACCTACTTTCGAATTCAAAAGTGTTCCTCGACTACATTCATCTTGCTCTAAGCCAGTACAAGCGTATTTTAATTTTGCGTAAGACTAGCGATCGGAGCCGTCTTCGCACGGACAGTACGAAATACCTGCGATATTAAACAATATACACAAACCATCCTCGTTAATCACTCTATGCAGTGTGAATGAGGGGGAAGGGCATGTGCTTTGAGCAGTCATAGCATTAGCGATTCTGAACAAGGTCACAGCATTCGTGATTCTGATCAGAAGACTTCATAGGGATATAAGCCCTATTCGAATGGTTTCGAAGATGGAACGCATTTAATGTACACTGTTACTTATTCTTTGTATTATTCAAATATTTACGACGCACCACAGTTTGCAGAAAGTTGAGATGACGAATTTGATACAGCACACTTGTGATCTATAAAGTTGGAAAACAACTTGAGCTACGGTACATGCGCACCGCGTGTGATTTTCAACATTCTTTCGCTCTGTTCGCGCATGCTATTGCTCTCGGAGAAAAAATTATAGGACAATTTTTGTATTAAATTTAAGGTAGTTTAATTTTGTACTGCGACATGATTTCGCTAGAGGGTGCGGATTTCGAGTTATTCAAGAAAAAAACATACAGAAATGATATTAAATGTGTTCTATCTCGAATATCATTCGGAACAAGAAATGCGTCCATATGAAGTTTTTTGTTCAGGATCACTAATACTAGAAAAATATCTACAGTTGTTCCTGAGAATTGACTTCACATAGAGACAGAAAATACAACAGGGAACTCTAATTTACAATATGTATAGATAGTGCCAACACCGATGGTTCAAACTGAAACAACAAATCCTGAGAAGATGTTCAACACAAATAGCTGTTAGAGACACCTATTGGATGTTTAAACCATTTGAACAAAACACGTAAAAAGTATTTTATTGACCAGAAGATGACGACGATGATTATGAGTATTTCTAACACTTTGAAATTTTATGTAAGGAGGTGTGGTGGCAAAATCATTAGCGTACACACACACACACACACACACGGAGATATATATATATATATATATATATATATATATATATAGAGAGAGAGAGAGAGAGAGAGAGAGAGAGAGAGAGAGAAAGAGAGAGAGAGAGAGAGAGAGGGGGAGGGAGGGAGCGACGTGGTGGAGAGGGGAGGGAGACGGGAAGTGTGTGCGGTCACTGCTCCAGCGTGACGAAGCGTTCACTTAGCGGACAGGAGTTGCCTAACGGTACCCCGTGATGTGTTTTCTCAGCGTGTATACAATCCTCTCCTCGCTACTTGCGTGTTGTTTGCATTCAATAAGCGCATTTTCGTCAATGGTAAGTGACTAACTCGTGAGAGTAGCGGGTTCCCACGTTGACAGGCCGTAAGGTAGCCAGTTATACGTGCCTTTCGAATTACGGCGGAAACTGAAGCCGAGGAAGGCGGTCGTCGCTCGCTGCAGACAAGGTGATAATGCGAAACGTCAAGGTCACTGTCTCACGTGAAGCTTGCTGTCAGAGATGCAAACCCAGCAGAAAGGATTCACGAACGTTTGAAATGAACGAGATTCACTGCCTGACGAAACAAGTGAAGCACCGAGAAAAGATGGTCCGATGTCAGTGTAACTTCAAACGCGGACACACCGTAGGCGGGTATGTAAATGATTAGAGTTGCAATTCTCTATGACAGGTAGTTCCGGCCACCAGACTGCATTAGTGTTGTTCGTGTTTAGCGTTTCCACCAAACTTGGTAGAGTGTATAAGGAGGTCTGAAGACTCAGATGCTGAATGATGACTGTGAAGACACGGAGATGTCCTGCACTCGTGGGAAACACAGTTGTCAACAACTGCCAGAGTTTGTACAGGGCCACACTGTCGGCCTCAATGGATTTATGACACCCTCCTGAACGAATCAGTGCATGCAAACAAGCCAGAGAGGGTGTAACGTCATACTGATAAATGGAATCATTCTGCCAAGTTCTGTGTAAATTTGGATAGATTTTGTATTTACTGAAATAATATCACACTTCTTCTCCACCCGCTAAGTTTAACTTCATTTTCTCTTTCCCTTATGGGTGTTTCACTTATTTGCCAGGCAGTGTCTAGTGAATGCTATATTCGAGTACTAAATAACTGAGACTCGTTATTGAAGCATTTAATATGCTGCAATTAATGTTTGGTTACCTATCTCGTTTCTGGTACACAAGGGGAAAACACCACAACAACAACAACAACAACAACACACATACGTAGGATAGTACCGCGTTCTCTTCCCTATCCTTGGTACATTCTTGCTTTTGTTCCTTCGCTAATGATTTCGTTAGTGAAGGGATTTTAAGCGCTAAGCTTTCTTCATTATATAATGTAACACAGAAAACGCAAACAATGCAACAGACAGAAATCGAATGTTCAATAAGCGACCAGAAGCAAATGAAGCGCGTGTTTTGTTGATGATTAATATTCATCACTTTTTACCACTCAAAACATTGACGCAATTTCATTTTTAAATAAATATAAAGGACTCTTTTTCAGTCGCGTTAAAGAGATGTTTGGAAGAGGAACATTGCAATGTAACACTTGATAATGTTTGCTGTGAAACTCTTCACAAAAAGCCGCTGTTCGATATATATCAGTCAGTATGTTGTTAGCTGTCCGTCTTCGGACATTTGGAAAAGTTCAATTGAAATCGTTGACTAGTGCAATATCACAGTACTCCTTTTTCCAAAACGCTGTGCGGCACGGAGAACTTCTTGACAATGTCAGTTGTGGTTTCTCTGCCATGTAACAAGGTCGTGAATACGCTCTCTGTGGTAGACGAATGAGATATCACACTGTGGCGTAGAAAGTCTCAGAAGAGCAAGAAGACGTCTTATTCTGCTTTTGGCGGCCATGACGTTAGCATGTGTTGCACCAAACTAACGTGCTGAGAATTTAGTATCACTGACATTTCACTTCATCCTTCTATGCTAATAGTTCATTGACATGTTTTTATAACGTGAAAACGTAAATATTTTCGAACCGGGGTATAATATCATAAGATCTCTGGTGCGATTAAAAAAAAGAGGTGAACTACAAAAGCAGTCATTATTGGGATACGTAGAAAGGTACGAGCAGAAAGCATACCAGAAAAAAAATATATTCCTTGGGGAGACAGCATGCTAATACGAAATACCGCGTAACACAGCCTCTTGTCTTTATAAACCTCGAATTCGACGAGCAGGAGATCCCAGTTTCTTCAGGTATTTCATATGCAGATGAACTCACTCACTGCGCTTAAACAGGTGTTCCAAATAGTCCGCCGGCCGTTGTGGCCGAGCGATTCTAGGCGCTTCAGTCTGGAACTGCGCGACCGCCACGGTCCCAGATTCGAATCCTGCCTCGGGCATGTATGTGTGTGATGTCCTTAGGTTAGTTAGGTTTAAGTAGTTCTAAGTTCTAGGGAACTGGTGACCTCAGATGTTAAGTCCCATAGTGCTCAGAGCCATTTGAACCATTTGAACCAAATAGTCCCAGACATTGCTAAAGGTATTAAGATCGGGTGATTCAGAGGCACGATAGGGCACAAGAGTGTTGATCAAACTGTTAATGCTCCTCTCAGATCGAATTGGCGGGAACAGCAAGGGCAGCGAGGAGGTACAGACGGTGCCAAACATCGTTCAGGACTGACCCTTGTGTGCTCTCACTGGATACCTGGAAGAACTACGGCAAGCTGGTTCGAAAGCAATTAAGTGATGGGGAAGTCTGTTTTTTGTTATGTTACTTTAACTGGTTGTCTATAATTTTTTCATATGTTCAAATGTGTGTGTAATCTTATGGGACTTAACTGCTAAGGTCATCAGTCCCTAAGCTTACACACTACTTAACCTAAATTATCCTAAGGACAAACACGCACATCCATGCCCGAGGGAGGACTCGAACCTCCGCCGGGACCAGCCGCACAGTCCATGACTGCAGCGCCTAAGACCGCCCGGCTAATCCCGCGCGGCTATAATTTTTTCTTCGCAGTTGACAGTGTACTTGTGATGGTCCGTTAGAACAAACATTCAAGAGGCAAGCATCGCTGAGCGGAAATAAATTTCTGTCGAGGTTACTGAACAACAAGATTTATACAAGAGTTACTCTAGGAACGGCAATTAACAGAAGTGTCTCAACAAGCGAAACATTTCGACTGCCACAAACGTCTTTCTTCAGGGTTCCAAAAATATGGAAATCACACGGAGAGAGATCGTGGCTGTTTCCGACCACATGTTCCGCTGGGTAGTCCATACAAAAAAATGGTTCAAATGACTCTGAGCACTATGGAACTTAACATCTGATGCCATCAGTCCCCTAGAACTACTGAAACCTATCTAACCTAAGGACATCACACACATCCATGCCCGAGGCAGGATTCGAACCTGCGACCGTAGCAGTCGTGCGGTACCGGACTGAAGCGCCTAGAACCGCTCGGCCACCGCGGCCGGCGTTAGTCCCTACACATTCTCCATTCAGTCACGCTCTTTCTCCATACGATTTTCATACTTTTGGAGCCCTGATGAATTAGATGAAGATTTGCTTCGGATGAAGAGGTGCCCACCTGGGAACAATCGTGGTTCCGTAGTTTTTGCATAAAGCCACTGATCATCTTGTCTCACAATGGGACAAATATGTTAACAGTTATGGTGGTTAATTTTGAAATAATGAACAGCTTGTTTAAAAAAGTCGCCTTAGAAGATAAAAATTCCAACCGTTGTTGAGTACGAAATATTCCGAGAATATTAACATATTAGCTGCTGGCTGCGTGGGTAGTATAAAAGAGTCGTGACACTAGTGTTGCAGGGTTGAATCTCGCATATGGCAACCTTTTTTTACTTTTATTTTGATTCCATATTTATTAATACACGGAAATTATAATTAATACTCAATCACATTTTTAATAAAATTTTAATTTTAATTTCTATTTCCATAAAATGCGAGTATTCACAATAAATTAATATTCTTCACAAAAATATGGAAATATCATATAGAAAATAATGTAATTTTCTATTGCTAGAAAGTGAACAGTATTACTGACAATTTTTTTTCATTTAATAAAAACGCATTTCACACATCTGTCTCAAATTTTAATTTATTTTTCTACGAGTAGTAGTTAGAAATAAAAATATGATGTTTTTACTAAAATTATAATACATCATTTGTTAATTTCCATTTATATTTGTTAATAAATGTGGAAAATAAGAAACAAAAAATATTGTCACTAAGTAGAGTCGAATCACAGTTTACGATCGTGAAAATATTAACTTGCGCACTCAGCGACCAGCGATGTTTTGTTCGTAACAGCGGTGGATACCTAATCTTCGAAGGCAATTTTGTCAATTGATTGTATTTATTTATTTATTAAATTTGAGTCACACTGCTTTAGACAATTGATGTCCGGGTAGTGAGCTTCAAATTTTATACGTCTGAAGGAAACCGAAGGGAGCTGGTCCAAAAGTTGGCATTGTAAATCTTAAAGTCTTCACGCAAAGAAATGTGCGACATTAGGTGCTGGTGGGCATCGATTTAAATCACTGGGGAAAAGTCCGAAAGAACAGATATCACATATTCCTTACAAGTCTTGCCTGGAGTCTTTAAAAGCTCGGATTAAGGAAAGAAGCGGATGGAAATCGACCGTTTCGTTTCAAAGGAACCATCCCGCCATTTGCCTTAAGCGATGTACCGAAATCAAAGAGAACCTAAATCTGAATGGCCGGACGGGGATCTGAACCAGAATGCGAGTCCAGTGTGCTAACCAACGCACCACCTCGCTCGGTAGTATTAGTCGAGTATTTGCCAATAGCTGTTACACAGCTCCTCAGAACACGTGCGCACCTGTGTGGTGTCATACGAGACGCAAGGCTGGCTCCCTCAGTGCGGTCGGCGCGGCGAGAAGGCGGTGTATCTAACGCCTGGAAGACGAGGGTATGGGGACCGGGGGATGAGAGATGAGCGGCTGTTGGTTGTGTTGGTTGCCAGCAGCGGCAATGCAGCCAGCTGAGTGTGCGGCAAGTTGCGCCGAGTTAGCGCTGACGGCAGTTGACGCAGACCCAGGCGCGCCTTGTTAGCTCACAGTCCTCCGCTCCGCTCTCTTGTTTGCTGCCGCATCTGGTGCTGGAATAAGCGTTCACTTTTCCGTTTTTGGCGGCTCTCTATTCAACATCGGCCAAGTTACGGTGAAAGCACCTACCACGTTCGCAGTTGCTAGGGTCCATTTTCTTCACTGATAAAATCTAGGATGTTGTTTAAGACAGACAGTTGAAATAGGGATTGGTAAAAACTTCCTAAAGCAAAGACCGCACAATACATCTTTATTTACAAACAACCGGTCTCGACAGACTTTTCTGTCATCTTCAGGTCTTCAAAAATTTTTGTTATAAAATATGTTCATTTTGAGTTGGACCACACGCCAAGTTGTAATGTAGATAAAGGTCTGTCGTAAATAAAATATTTAAAATCAAAAAGCACCTTCTGCACGTGGCCGTGTCCATAGATGTACGCTCACAGATGATTGTTACGCCATAAGAAACACAGTAGACAATAAAACGCACTGTTTACGTTAGCTGAGCATATTCTAATCATTGAAGATCTTCAGCTATTAGAACATATCCAGCTAACGTACACAGATTTATCTTTTCATTTCGCTACATAGTAAGCAGTACCCCAGCCCCTTCCCCCCCCCCCCCCACCTCCTCCATCGATTCCTTAAAGAATCGAACTCCGATGCGTAAAACACCTCCAATCGTTTGATTATTGTGCAAATGATTTCATGTGTTAAAAAGTTTCAAACATTTCCCTTTCATTATTATGTGGGGCTATAACTGTGAAAATGTTTAGAAAAAAATTGAAATTACGTTTAACTTCACTTGGAAGTCGCTAAGTGCTCTCATTATCAAACACTGCTTTACGAAACCAGAACTGTATGCAGCGCAATGATGTAATTTAGCAGGTAAATTCAGTAGTATATGTATATTTTGTCAACACGTTAGTAGTAGAGAAATAATAAATTAAAACGTCATGACTGATGCTGAATTTTGCTGCATGAATAGCGAAAATGTAGTAAGTTTCTACAAGCTTTGGAATTATGCGTTAAACTTCGTGCAAGCCGCTAAGTGCTGTCTTTCTCAAATACTGGATGAATAAAAACTTGTGCGACGTTGTGTTACTCTGCCGGAAGACATGTACAGAATTTCTAACTTTTATACTTGACTTACTGTGTTAAACCTTTATAACTATTGATTAGTAGATTGTGGCAGGATTTTAAATTTTTAAATTCGGTAGTAAATGTACCGAACACCGAAAACGAATTTTTTGTTGCCACTGGGAGCTCTAGGCAAGCTGTAACTGGGATCGGGTCACCGTTTTAGTCATTTAGCAACATTGATGGGCACTGATGACGTCATTTGCTCTGTCATATGAAACTCGAAGTAATATGAATGTAATATGCTGCAAAATTGGATGTAATTGCTTAATTTTTTGCAGTAATTGAATATACTCGCCGGTAATATGTAATAATTTCCTTCAGCACGTCTGGGGAGTAATTGACTAAATATCCGGCGAAATCATGCTATTTGCGATGCCCAGAGGGCAGGCCGAAGAGCGTGATGCCCCGTACGCTGGTCGCCCGCTTTCCATTCCGCGGCGCTAATAACTGGTTGGGGAAGGAAGGGAGGCAAGCTGACAGCCACATCTGTCCTCCTTGATTAATACTCTGGCCGCTTCTTTTGAGGGTGCTCCCAAAAAGTGAGAATTTTGCTAGGAAAAGACACTACGCAGCGCAGTGCTTGTGCACGCGAAGAATCACGCCTGATTTTTACAGTAAACATCCGCTTTCTGCCACACGTGTGATGATACGGTGTTCCAAATTGCAGGGAATAGTGTTCTGTAACTGCAAGTGTATGAGAGAAATGTAGTTTAAGCCTGGCAACAGTGGATGTTTAAACGTGCCAAGTTGTTGCCTATTATTGCAAGTACACCTTCGCATGTACACGATCGTCCATTTTATATAAGAATGCGTCCGAAGTTTGCTTGTGTGAGATAATGCTGCAGTGAGATAATCGTGTGCATCTAGGCAGTAGTGCACCAGACGAACACCCTTCCGAGGCACTGTCCTTTTGAAGGTAATATTGGTCCTCCAGAAGTACAGAAGAATAGAGGAACGTCGACACTAAGTGCCTTTCTGGAACCGCTTCAGTATCATTGTCGGCGGTCGTTTGAATTAGCAATTCTACAGCCATGACTTAACAATAGACATGCATTTCTCTTTTGTTCTTGCCATTTAGCGTAGAGAGTAATACGTCATATGAAAGGTGTCGCAATGGCTTCAGGGAGAACTCGCTACCCCCCCCCCCCCCCTTTCACCCACCGAAAAAATGTTAGGGGTATTTTTTGAGAACTTTAGTGTAAACGACAAGAGTTCACCAATATCTTATTACTGAATACCTGCAACAACCCTAGGGCAAAACAGGTACACTTTTATTACGCTGTGTTCAACCTGTTCTAACAGTTTGCAGTCAATACAAAACAAGGGCTGAACTGTTCCCTTACTGGTATTGTTCAAAAGGTCGTCCACCATGATTACGACAGAACGTAAGGGACGCATCATCGACTTTCTTACAAGGTCAAGATTTCCAGGAGTTTGGCGTTTTGTTTCCGTGTCGGTCAAGTCCATGTAAGTATCGACTGGAGTCTCGTAAACTAGACTCTTCACACGCGCCTGGAAGGTGTCCATTGGTGTCTTTTATACCAAAACACGTGCCACGTGGCGTTAGAATCTTTTATTTAACCTTGCATTATGCAATTTGTATTTTTCTTTTCCTTTGCTTGAAAAGGGATTTTGAGTTTTAAGCGTTGTAAATAGATTCTGAGAACCATTATTTGATCTGCAAAAATAATACTTCAGGAACTTTCATTAACAAACTATACTGAAGGTCTTGTTGTTCATTATAACGAATGCTCACTTACTACTATAAAATAAAGTTAATAAAGTTGTAAATTTAAAAGTAAAAAAGACTTTTGTTAGAGAAAAGGTGCCTACTCGTACTCCCCACAACTTCCACGTACTCAAAGCATTGGCCTTCGGGCGTTGTCTGATGTTTTCCCCGATATCTATCCCAGCTAACGCCTGCGGGGCCATGTCAATTACTACTTTTTGACGATTGTACCGTCTGTATCAGTTTTGTCTCATTGCCTCTAACATTCGTTCTAACAGTATATGTTCGTTTGCTTGGCCATCGTCCGCAGCAGGTGTTATAATTAACCAGCGAACCCGGCAATGTGTGGCAATTGCTAAATATTGTATATATGGGTATTGGATAAGCGGCCGCATTTCCCTTCTCCCCTCTCTCTCTGTCCATCTCCTCCTCTCTTCATTTTCTCCAGCATCCCCTCTCTCTGTCCGTTTGCCAACTTGTCCTCTTTATGTCCATTTTGACCCCCCTCCTTTCTCTTTAAATCTCCTCTTACCCCCATCTATCTGACCCTCAGCCTATTTGTTATTGCAAAATCAGAATCCATAATAGTACTCTAATAATAAGTCGATAACGTGTAAATACAACTCTGTTATTTTATGTTACAACCGACTACGTGGAAAAAACCAAAACAGCACCTGTTGCATCCACAGTTTATGTTTAAAAATATATATAATGAGAAACAATATCTATAGGAGAAACCATTTTTCTAATGGTGTAAATGCCCTGCCAACGGAGTTATACTGATGGCAAGAATGAAATGTTTTTTTAGAGTGTTGTGCAAAACCTTAAAGCAACTCAATCTGGAACTCATGAACATTTTTGGTAACAACGTTAAACAACAATCTGTCTTTGTAATAGTACTACTGACGATTATTATTAGCAAGCTAACGTAACTTATTTGTCTTGCGTATATAGGGGAATAGCTTTCTAAATGAAACGGTTAAAGTGCAGGTGGTGTCCCACGTCGCAAGAGGTCGGATCCTCTCTGAGGGCCCTTTGCTATAAGGGCATTCCTCTCCAGGTTACTGCATTCCCGAAAGCTCCATTCATACGCCCGCCGACAGCGGTGTCCAGCACACGTATTTGACAGGAGTCTGCCCACAGACCTTTGTGACGTCAAGCGCTGCCAACTCACGTTCTCGAATTATCCTTGCTCGACGTTGCCCGGGAGAACGTAATATCCGTCGTACAAAAGGCAAGTCGTATGCTACGTGTCAGACGCCTCGACCGGAAGGCAGGGAAACTCGCGACAAAGGTAATGTATTACAGAGGAGAACCACTTCTCGTCGGAACTGAAGCGTCACACCGCCCGTGTGTGCTGACAGAAAGCTGTAACAGTTGCAAATCATAGCAAACATTCACGCCAACCCAACATGTATTTGCTTAACTCTCACTGTTCTACTAACCACGTCCAATCAAAATTCTCTACATATTTTACATTTTTCCATAGATTATTAAAATTTGTGATCCATTCTAGTGGGCAAAGCAGAGACTGTTCATGCGTGTATTCACTGTCTTTCATTGGCCATTATGGCAGAGATCGTGGAGTAAGCAAGTGGCCAACATGGCGATTTTAAAAATACCAACAAAAATTAAATATCAATTTACCTTCCGCCAGTCTGAAAATCAATACATTCAATTAAAATTCTTTTTCTTTCTGAAGTTCTGTTAGCCGCTAATGTTGAAGTTGATGATGAAGATTATATCTGATAGCAGAAACATTGGGAACGACTAATTTAGTCTTTAATCTATAGTGCAACCTGATATCTAGGTGAACCTGGAATGTGCTAGGTTTTTTGTATGTAGTAGACGCCCTGTTTCAAAAGAAAATTGAGTCTTTTCGCTTTCTGACTGCTACTGCTCTGCGTTTCGAACTTAAACTTATTTGCTGAAAAATATCGTGATACTGCGTTTCATGCTAATTAGGCGGTTAAAAAAATAAATGTTGTTGGGCTGCTAGAACTTCTATTTAACGCCGCTTTGTCAACTTACGAACTTAAAAATGGCTCTGAGCTCTATGGAACTTATTATCTGAGGTCATCAGTCCCCTAGAACTTAGAACTACTTAAACCTAACTAACCTAAGGACATCACACACATCCATGCCCGAGGCAGGATTCGAACCTGCGACCTTAGGAGCCGCGCGGTTCCGAACTGAAGCGCCTATAACCGCTCGGCCACCGCCAACTTGCGATCTGATTTCGTTTCGTTTCATCGAAAGGCTTCGCATTTGTCCACACGAGGGTGAATATACGCACAGAAAAGACGCGTGATAACCAGGAATCTAATCTGGGACTTCTGCCTGAGTAGACTGCGGCGCTAACCATTAGGCTACAAAGGTGGATAGTGCGACTGAAAACACCGTAGAAAAAGGGAGAAAAAAATGGACAACATCGCTTACGTGGATCGGCAGCTGAGGTCCAGGGTTCAACTCTAGGACGGTTGTAGAACTTTTTCTTTCACTGCTGACAATGAACTGTAAAGTGAAAAAAACCAAGTTGCACCTCGGCTCGAATCTCACGTTAAACTATTGGCCTCCCTACAGCTGGATGGATGAGTCAATTTTCAGGTCGGATGGAGGCGAGGGCATACAATAGGACGACGCCAAGGTACATCACTGCGTTGTTCTAACCTTGAGGTTGATGACATCGTTACCCTGCATCGTTTGTATCTAAACACGCTGGTGCTGTCAGGACTACATGTTCGTTAGCCAGCATAACGTGACGTCACGGTACAAGTGCCGAGCACGTTTTGACAGGAGTTTTCCCGGAGCCTGCTGCGTCAGACAGCAACGCCAGCCGCCGTGCTGCGCCCAGCGCTAAGCTTCTGCTACTGCTGCCGGCAGCTGCCAGCCAGGTGAGGCAGTGTGGGTGAGTGTGTGTGTGTGTCTGCGAGCACAAAGCAAACGCGCCGCAGCTTCCGTGTTTATTCCGCCACGGCCTGCGAATTAACCAGGGCCGGGAGCTGCCGGCGCGCATTAAAAATGTAAATCCGGCGGTGGCGGCTGTGTGGGTGGGGGGAGGGTGGGAGGCAAGCAGGCCGAGATTCGTGGCGCCGCGTCGGCCACTCAGTCGCGCGCAATCCAGTTAGCGGCTGTGCTTACATAAAAGACTCCCCGCTCCTCCTCTTCCCTTTTTTTATTTTTGTCGGATTCCACAGCTACCACAATCATTTTTCTCCGTTTTCACTTCTTCAAAATTCAGCCCGCCGGCTCATCTTTTTCATCTAGCGCTGATAGTCACCTCTCTCGTCACCCTTTGCGCCAGTTCTTTTTTATTTCTCCCCCCTTGCAGCCTGGCGGTCCTCCCCTTTTCAGCGCTTTTACTATATTTTACCGGTCTTTTATTTCCAATTATTACCGCTTGTTTACTTGGTTCTTTTCCTTCCGTGTTGCTGCCATTCTGCAGTGCTCTGCACTCAGCGACTTCCGCATTTCACACGAGCACTGCAACTTTCAATACGGCCTCGACGGAGAATAGCGTCAAAGGGTAACAAGCGTTCCTTTTGTCACTGAAAAGTATCGTATAATCCACAGAAGCGAACGAAGCAGTCACTGCCATGCGAATATGCAACATTCGTATTGTTCATTAAATGATCCGACCCTCGATTTTCCCGGTTTTTCAAGATGAAACATACAGTTCCTTTGTCATGGAAGTCTGCTCAGAATATTATATTATTATACCTACTTTGCGTCAAAGGACTGACGACCTTCAAATGTAAAGATGAAGTAAAAGCAACAAAGCGATGAAATTGGATTTGGTTTCTATTTCTCTTGTGCGGGAAGTGGCGAGGGGTGTAGAAGTGAAGTAAAGTTGTTGCTGCATTTATCCAACGGACGAGTGACTCTTTGTTTTCAGAATCGTTACTTTTTACGAGCAGCTCAATGTATAAAACAGGTGGAGTACATCACAAACGGTTTTCACGAGAAAACACTCTTCTCAGAAACGAAATTATGTGCTCCTATACTGAAATACGGCTATGTAAGAACAGAGAGCCAGGTGGCGCAGTTATAAGACACTGTATTCGTATTCAGAAGGCTGCGGTTCAAATCTCTGGTTGGCCAACCAAATTTAGGTTGTCTGTGGTTTCCCTAAATCATTGGTCGTTAGTATTTGAAACGGCAGCCCGCCATCATTTGAGCACTGATGTCAAATTAACCTGTGACTATTCGTGCTGCTCTTAGCTGTTAGGGTTCAATTTCGCAACACCTATGTCGAGAAAGTAATTGCGTGGCACAATACTTAAGTATTAAGGGATTTTATATGATGTTCTGATGATAGGCTACGCCCGAAAGGTGTCAGCAAAATAATTTTTAGCATCGAGTTTTTGTTGAATTTAATAGCGTAATAAAGCAGTAATAAAGTAGTAATCACGGTGAGTCGTCTAGTGAAACCAGAACGGTTTTCTTTAGGACGTCCAAATTGCACGGTTGTCCCCGGGGCATGATGGGAATCAGTAATCGCATTCGTTTAGCGACAAAGTCCACTTTCATTTGGATGGGTTCGTCAATAAGCAAAATTGGCGCATTTGGGGGGACTGCATTTCGAGATCGAGAAGTCTCTTTACCCTTAACGTGTAACTGCATGATGTGCAGTTTCCAGTCACGGAATAATCGGTGCGATATTCCTTGATGGCACGGTGACTACCGAACGGTACATGAAGATTTTGGAAGAAGATTTCATCCCTATTATCCAAATTGACCCTGATTTCGACGAGATGTGGATCATGCAAGACGGAGTTCGACTCCATCGAAGCGCGAGAGTGTTTGATGTCCTGGAGAAGCGCTCTGGGCACCGCATTCTGGCTCTGGGCTACCCACAGACCACTGGCATGGGCCTCGATTGGCCACCATATTCTCCGGATCTAAAAACATGCGACTCCTTCTTATTTGGCTATATTAAAGACAACGTGTGCACCAATAATCCCAAAACTATTGCTGAGCTGAAAATAGCCATTCAGGACGTCATCGATAGCATCGATGTTCCGACACTTCAGCGGGTCATACAAAATTTCGCTATTCGTCTGTGTTACATCATAGCCAATGATGGCAGGCATATCGAACATGTGACACCCTAAATTCGAATATCTATAGTGACGTTTACGCGTTGAATAAAGTGTGTTCACCCCGTAGTTTGCAATTAATTTACATTTTTTTCATATAGTTCAATAATTGTCACCCTGTATGTAAGTGATTTAAGAAACAGTCTGAACACCTCTCTTAAACGGTTTGCAGTTTTTCACCGTCTAATAAAGCCATTTGAAGATAAAAACGAATTACAGAAAGATCACAGAAGATATCTGCATGCTGCCAAAAGTGGAAACTGACCATGACGAATAGAAAGTGAGGTCCACCTCATGGACACAAGAAATTCTGAAACATTTCGGTTACAGGATAAGTGAAACAAATTTAAAGGCTGTCAGTTCGACTAAATATCTAAGGGTTACAATAAACATCGTGAATAGGAACAATCATACTGAAAATTTTGTGAGGAACAAGAGTCGAAGATTGCGTTTTATTGGGAGAAGACTTAGGAAGATGGAACAAATGTACTAAAGAGCCCACCTACACTATGTTTGTCTCTCGACTTTCGGAGTACTGCTATGTGGTGTGGGATCCTTACCAGATAGAACTGACGGAAGAAATAAAAAAAGTCCAAAGAGAGGCAGCTCGTTTTGTATAATTGGGAGTATCAGGTATATGATAAGCGGGTTGCGATGGCTATTATAATTCTAAAGGCGTTTTTTTTTTTTTTGTTGCAGCGAGAGTTTTAGCGAAATCTGAGCCAAGAAATTTGTACTCCGAATGCAAAAATACGAGGGCAATTTTTTTCGAAATGGAAACCACAGTGAAAATAAAAAATGTTTAATTTACAACATTTAGCTATACCTTCCAGCTACTTCTCTACATAGTCACCGCTCTGAGTTAGATATTTGTTGTACTTGGTATCTTCCCAATACCCTCGTGACAGAAGGCAGCCACTTGTGTTTTCCGCCAATTCCCTACGCTGGTTTGCAGCTCTTTGTGTGAGCTAAAATGTTGTCCTTATAGTCAGCGATTCGCGTGAGCGAAGAGATGAAAATCAGATGGAGCAAAGTTCGGGCTGTATGATGGTTGATCATACACGTCCCATTGAAGCACTGCAGGGGGATCTTCGTTGTGCGTGCAGTGTGCGGGCGAGGATTGTCATGAAGAAGGAAACGAGTGACAGTTACATTTTGTGTACTGCATGAAATGAGACGAAACTCCTCAACATGTACTTTAGACTTGACGGAGGCTTTACTGTTGTAGGCATCTTTACATGCTCACTGTGTAATATGGATGAGAAAAAGAGACTGATTAAAACCGATACCAGTATTTTAGTTCTCAGTAATCGGTACTTTTCGATATTTGTTTGGTCTGAATTATAACAGATGTTTTTATTGTTTACTAATAACCGGGTAAAAAACTGAAATGTCGATTAGCAATAGAAGCAGTGCTAAAATTTTTCGTTTTTTGATAAACTGTCTTAAAGAATGAATAATTTCTATTAGTAAAATGCGCATTGTTTTGAAATATTTCGTTATCATAGAATTTTGAGAAAAGGGATCAGTGGTACTTTAATAACAATGCCAACAGAAACGAGCACCAAACACATGGCATAAGAATTGGTACAGCACTGCTGAGTCAATAACGTACCTGTTACCATGTGGCTTGGCCTATTAGACGGTACATGTGTACATGCAGTGTTCAAAACTTACCCCGTCTGGTCTGTAGGGTAGTTTGTTACAGTCGTCGTCGGACACAGTGGTATTACAGAATGGCACTACCCCCAGTCTGGAAGTATTTTACGAAGTGCGGTATCAAGGAAGTACAATGCTCCATTTGCTTTAAAATATTAAAAACAGATGGAGCCATAACAAACAAGGAGAACACGTAAAATTTATCAGTTCGTTCATAGCTTACAATAAAAAAAAAGCAGCTGATCTGCTGACTTTATCTGCAGGACATGCCTGTATCAGCTTTCAGCCCTAGAAAATGAACAATTTAACATGAAAAATAGAGTTCCTCAACCTCAGTTTCCACACTTTGGCAATAATTATTCCTAATGTCTAAAAAGTGATATGATCCTCCGAATACAACATGACTTTTGAGCAGACTTTTAAAAAATTAGAATCAGTAGGAGAATACTGGTGTCTTTTTTTATTTTATTTTTTTTGAACAATCAACCGCTTATCACTTTACGAGAAAAGCAGCGAATTATGGACGGACGAAGTTTTCTTTCATATGCCTATTTAATTTAATATTTTCATTCTACGTATCTCGGAACTGAAGGAGTCAAATTTTATCAATCTTTGTTTGTTTTCTATGTTTATTCAAAAAAAAATGGCTCTGAGCACTATGGGACTCAACATCTTAGGTCATAAGTCCCCTAGAACTTAGAACTACTTAAACCTAACTAACCTAAGGACACCACACACACCCATGCCCGAGGCAGGATTCGAACCTGCGACCGTAGCAGTCCCGCGGTTCCGGACTGCAGCGCCAGAACCGCTAGACCACCGCGGCCGGCTCTATGTTTATTGCTAGACATAACAGGAATAAAAAAACCGAAAATCTCTTATTTCAGAAACGGGTTATTTTGAGCGGTTTTAAGTCAGGTTACATTGGCTTTAAGAAACCCTTATAATCGAAAACCGGTTATTTCAGCAATAAACGCCATCTCACTGAGCGCTCAGAATTAAAAGTGCAACGTGACGTGATAGACGGGCTGGAAACACTGCACAAGTCTGCGCAATGCGTGCCGGATTTTCACTGTGGTTTTCATTACGCGACCGATCGGAAGTTGAAGAAAAATAATCGCTCTCGTATTCTGATAACTGTCACTAACACAGAGAGATCACCGTAATACAATAAGAGAAATTAGAGCACTGATAGACAGATTCAGGTGCTTATTTTTTCCGTATACTATTAGAGTGTGCAACCGTTAAGAAATAGCCTGTAAGTAGTTCTATGAAACCTCTGCCAAACACTTTAAATGTGTATTGCGGAATAGCCGTGCAGGTGTACAAGTAGGTCCAGTGACAGAAAACTGTTAGTGACCACAGGCGCAACTCGTGTTATTCCCGCGCGCAGCAGCTCCGCAGAACGCTGCCGCGACTCGCGCCAGTGCTGTCAGTGTCTCGGGGCGACGCGCGGTGGTGCGCCGTGCTGCGTTGTGTCGCAGCCGCAGGAACCGCCAGGTGAAAAGCGCAACAATGCGTCCGTCGCCATTAGGCAAATGGAGCGGTCGGCCGCAGACGCCTAGCTCGCATTTACCTGATTAAAACGGCGCGATTGCTGGCGCAGAATGCGACGCGGCGTTCCCCGCGGGGCTGGCGCCCCAGCCGCGCTCTGATGTCGTTCAGCCAAGACTGCAAGGGGGCGCGGCGCTAGAGTCAGCAGCTGCAGACAGCTACCCTGGTCGAGGCAGACGGGAGAACGAGTAGTTGCACGCCCCACGACGTATTCTCATATCAGCCAGAGGAAGCACGAGTACTCTCTCTTCTCAGCGCTTCTGTGTGCATGCATTGTGCGAGTAATGTGTAGGACGCCTCTAGCGATTTGTCACTCCTGTAGCCGTCATGTTGGGAACTATCCAGCGAGAAGTATGTGGCGGATTAGAACTGTTTTGACAGTGGAAGACATACGATGATCACTTTCTTCGCATTCAAGCCGGCCGCGGTGGTCTAGCGGTTCTGGCGCTGCAGTCCGGAACCGCGGGACTGCTACGGTCGCAGGTTCGAATCCTGCCTCGGGCATGGGTGTGTGTGGTGTCCTTAGGTTAGTTAGGTTTAAGTAGTTCTAAGTTCTAGGGGACTTATGACCTAAGATGTTGAGTCCCATAGTGCTCAGAGCCATTTGAACCATTTTTTCGCATTCAACGAGTCATAAAATTATTCACGCGTTCATACTCGAACTTCAGTGCATGTGTCTCTCTCTGCTCGTCGATGCTCCAGAGTTGTTAGCCCCATACACTTGGGGGTAACCACGTAGCGGAGATGGGCTAAGCTAAAATACCGGTGTTGCTTCCGTCATGAAATTTTACACCGATGTTTGTGATGAAACATCGAAATGTACTCTGACACTTCATTGCCAGATCAAGTCCGAAGCGAATGTTCCAATCACACCACAACTGTAATCCGTCACGAATATTCGTTTCAGAATACACTGCTGAAAATTTAGCTGTTCATTCTGCGTCATCTGAGAAATTTTCCTGGCTCAGTATAACTTCCAAGTCTTACGACCCTCACTGACTATCACTTTGGTACGGACACTGGCGAGCCAAAACTTTATGACTGCTTGATTAATTGCGTGTAGGTCCACCTCTGGAACCCAATACAGCAACGATCCTGTTTGGCGTGGATCCTAAAAGTCTTTGGTAGGTTTCGAGACCATGTGGCACCAGATGCCTATGGATACGTCACGCAGTCGCCGTAAATTACGAGCTAGTGGTTTGTGGGCGAGGATCTGGCATCCGATCACGTCCCCGATGTGTTGTATCGGTTGCAGGTCAGGAGAATATGGTGGCCAATATATTCAATCAGAGTTCACTATCACCCTCCTCACACCACCGTAGCACGTTTCCGGTCACGTGACGCCGACAGTTACTCCACTGGAAGATGCTAACAAAAAATGGTTCAAATGGCTCTGAGCACTATGGAACTTAACATCTCAGGTCATCAGACCCCTAGAACTCAGAACTACTTAAACCTAACTAACCTAAGGTCATCACACACATCCATGCCCGAGGCAGGATTCGAATCTGCGACCGTAGCGGTCGCGCGGTTCCAGACTGAAGCGCCTAGAACCGCTCGGCCACCAGGGGCCGAAAGATGCTAACACCGACAGGGAAGACATCGAGCATGGAGGGATGCAGAAGAACAGCAATAATTTTCACGTAGTCCAAAAAAAAAGTTCAAATGTAATGGACGATGTCGTGAGGTCAACATGGGAAGATGCAGGGTTCATACGCTGTCCCCCACTTTCTTCAGTGTCTGATACACTTGCGTCTGCGTCAGCGTTGCACTCATACTGTCACGCCTTAAGACTTTAAGACTGTGCTCGCTGAAGTGTCTGTAACTCTTCGATTTGTCCCGGAACTTATTCATCTACTTTGTGATGCTGAAAGTCTAAGTGGCTCCGTTATTTACGAACTATCTTTTATTTTGTTTCACTTACTGAAGGAGTAGCATCCATTTTGTTTTCACTTATTGCAGGACCATCCTTTCTTTTCTTTCACTGTGGAGAATATTTTTGCTGTAGAAATTGTGTTCAAACTTTTGAATGTCCCCTTCACGTGGGTTGTTTATTTGTGGCAGCCAGCAGCGGACACATCAACTCTTCCGTTAGATCTGCCACAGATTGCCGCTTATCCCACATTACAGACCTGGCAAGCCTCCTACCCCCAGTTTCTGTGAGGAGGCTAGGGCTTCCAACAACTAGTCGCCTACTCGTGGCTTCACAGTCCTTCAACCACTTCCCACAGATGTACATGACACTACCACGCAAAGAGCCCACAGCTTCACGGTTTCCGAGACGCTTGTTTCCTGGCGGAAGCCCATAAGAATGTGGCCGTTTGTGAAAGTCAGTGATGTCAGTGGATTTCCTCATTTGCTGGCGGTATCGTTGCAAGCTTGATTTCCCATTCGTCTCTGCTTAGCTAAAATGTACGAGGTGCATTCAATAAGTAACGCAACACGTTATTTTTCTCAGGCAACTTCGGTTGAAAAAATGTGGAATTTGTTATGGGACATCGTGGGTATTCCAGCATCAGCCCCTATAATTTCACGAAGTTCCGATAGGTGGTGGCGCTATATGTAGCCTTCAAAATGCCGTCTGTAAAGGCGGTGCGTTCCAAGCAGAGAGCTGTCGCCGAGTTCCTTTTGACGGGAAACCAAGCATCACAGGCGCTTGCAGAATCTCTACGGAGACTTGGCAGTAAACCAAAGCACGGTGAGTCTGCACACCAGATAGGTGCTCACCTCATTGGACTGTTCTTCCTCGTCCACCCTAGAACCCGGATCTCCTACCTTCCGACTTCCATCCATCTGGCCCAGCGGAGGACGGAATCCACAGGAAGCAGTACGTGCATAATGGGAGATTATTTATGCAGCAAGAGTTTGGCTCCAACTTCAACCAGTAGAGTGGTACCAGGCGGGCATAAAAACCGCCCCAGTAAGGTGGGGTAAGGCCGTCGCATTGAACGAAGATTATGTTGAAAAATGGGATTTTGTAGTCAAGAGAATGGCGAACAATATGGTGTATTGGAATCCTAAATAAAATCTGCTTCCGGAAAAGCTGTGCTGCATTACTAATCGAACGCCCCTCTTATTTTCCTTACTGCGTTACGTGACTACTGCGTCAAGTGACTACTCCGCCACCGGGTGCATACAATCTAGCCGTGGTCAGTGGTCATCAGTGCATGCTAAAGATGGCTCATTCTTGTTGACTTTTGGATGAAGTTTTAGCTGCTGTAGGTTCATATTTGTCTTCCTTTGGAAACATTATCTGCTGATATTTACTTTTCTTTTCTATGGTGATTAACCTCTCACAAAATTTTGATTTACTTTATTGTTCTGAGATATCAGTTCCAGTAAAAAAAAGTCCTAATCGTGGTACATTTCTATCTGAGTATCGAACAAACCGAAGTCGACGGCTTCCTTGGCATTTAAAACGTGAATGCGTGAGGGAAAATTGTGGTCTGACGGACGAACACTGCCTTAAACAATTACTACACTGTTCGGTAAAATTATGTCCCACAGTAAGGAACTGTATATTGTTCTCATACCTATATAGGAACTGTGGGTTTCAAACAAAATTAAATTAAAAAAGAAAATAATGTTAGCGGCTTTACCGCGAGTTTCTCCTGCTGGTACCAGGAAAGAGTTATAATTAACGCCGTGACGCTATCAGTATTTAATTACTTAATTAAAGCCTGGCACCGGAATAAATTTATACCAGTCATCCCGAAAATGGAAAAAATACTGTGTATTTCGCAGAAATTTCCGTGTGCTGAATGTTGTGCGTTGATATTGGCTTCGAGCGACGCTGTCTGAAGGAATACATTTGATGTCGCAACCAAACAGTCCCTGCCACTCACAGTACTTTATAACGCCAAATATGAAAGAGACGAATTCGCGTCGAGCATTTATTTTATGCTTTCGAAGCATTCACATATACAGAATCCCATCTGAATATAATATAATATAATATGCCACAGGCAGCGCGAGTTATAAGACACAGTTTTACATACCGGTGACTGAAGTCCAACCAGGGTAAAGCAAAAGTGGTAGTTAAAGAAAAGGATGAACTGCATCCTTATCTTAACGAAATACTAACAATAAAGAAAGAACTTAACTCCTCCCCCCCCGCGGGGGGGGGGGGGGGGGCATTAAAAACCTTAAGCACTCATTGAAAGCTGCTGTACCTTGCTTTTTGAGAATGTGCACGGGAGTTCATCAAAATAAAGTTGGCACCTAATGATAGAAATGCATACGTGTATTAACAAGATTCCCAAGCCGGGGAACAATAATCACACTTCTAGAATCCGAGCAGGAAAAAACCTGGTTCTTGCACTTGTGTGAATTTACTGGTATGGTTGTTTTCCACATTCATCTTAACTAATACTTATATGGTGGTAAATTCGTGTTTAAAATACCTTACAACAAATCACTGGCAGGGTTGTTGTCTCTTCTGTGTGTCAGAAGAACATGCATTTCTGTTAAGCGATGAACCTTTGCTTGAAAAGGTAATGGTTGGTTGTAATTAAAGTGCAGCTACTCACAGAAGTCCAGTGCGGGATGTAATTATCGTATGACAGCGAAACTTGGCAGATACTAATACGTTAATGTGAAACCATTTACGCTGAAGATAAATTTTAAAAAAATGGCTCTGAGCACTATGGGATTTAACTTCCGAGGTCATCAGTCCCCTAGAACTTAGAACAACTTAAACCTAACTAACCTAAGGACATCACACACATCCATGTCCGAGGCAGGATTCGAACCTGCGACAGTAGCGGTCACGCGGTTCCAGACTGCAGCGCCTAGAACCGCTCGGCCACCCCGGCCGGCGAAGACAAATTAGTTCCTATGTTGGTCACGATGTGGAAATTTGGCGCTGTGAATGCAGGAAAGACGTATAAAATGCCTCCACATGTAGTTCATTAGGAAAGAAACGAGAGTAGAAAAGGTCCACTAAGTAAGAAGGGCTTAATGTTGATTTTATTATCAACGGCCGCTTACACATTTCGTCAACGATATGCTGCATAGCGCCAGATTTGCACTTCCTGGCCAAAACAGGAACTAATTTTCCAGCATACATCGGTTTCGCATTAACGTATTGGAATATGTAACAAGTTTCGCTGTCATACGATAATTACGAGTCCCACACTGGAACTCTGTGATTAGCTGCACTTTAACCATAACCATCCGGTACTAGCAATTTCTCAACAGGAAGCATATAAATTGGACCTCAGAGATGACCGATTCTGGATGTAGGAACTGTGTTGACGGTGCGATGTGCAGTCCTTCCGAAGAGTACCTTGTGGCAAGCCATAGCATGAAGGGCAAGGGTGGTGCTGCGACAAAGTGCGCTCAGCAGGTAAATGCTGATCCCCGGTGGCTGACCGCCTCATCCACGGTTCACAGTGCTCCTCTCAATGGAAGGTGTGAGTCGACAACCTTGATTTATTTTTGAGTCTCTTAAGCACATTAACACTAAGATTCTAAAAATGGAAAATCAAATTATCTGCTCTTCACTTCTAGCTGCCACATAAATGCATTATACGTTAGAGGCGTACCTCATCCATAACCAAGGACCTTTGCGTCCTGAAACACGTGGGCTTACTATAGGTGGCCATGTAGCGTCGATCAAGATACATTAGAGCTTAAAATACCGTCATCATATCATATGACTTAACAAACACGTATCGGTATTGTCCATAAATTTAAAATTTTATTCAAGGCTATCAAACAACAGCTGTGAAGGACACATTTCAAGAATAGAAATATTCAGTCGTCAGCTGCGCAAATTTTTATTAAATTAACTTCTTGATTAGTTTCGTCAAATTAATTTGCCATCCTCAGAAGATACACAGTGAAGCTTACATCGGAAAGAAATCGTCACGCAAACTCTGGACGATTGAGTTCTTCGTTAAAATTTTAAGGAAGGACTCTGTCGCTCAGGTTTTGCTTGACGATTGCTTTCCGATGTAAGCTTCACTGTGTATCTTCTGAGGATCGCAAATTAATTTGACGAAACTAATCAAGAAGTTAATTTAATAAAAATTTTTGCAGCTGACGACTGAATATTTCTATTCTTAAAAATCCACAAATTTACGAGAAGTGCGAAATTGATACCACAACTAATGTTTTGTGTGAAACAGTGTCTTAGTGTCTTAGTTATGCAGCTACCGATTGGAATATTTCTTTCTTTGTTGTTCCAGAAAACGTGTCAAAGCAAAGGAAGTATTCAGCCGATCACGTGTAGTTACAAAGCTATTGTTGACCCGAAAGGTTTTGTGAATTACGCGTCAAATATATGAAAGGGAATGAATTTCTTACCGTCTGATTTGAGGCGTCCAGGTAGCGCAGGCCAAAGTACGCCGTCTCCAGGAGATTGAGATGTCGGAATACGGTGTCGAGGATCTCCTGGCCCGGGCTGTTATCCTGAAACAAGCAACAAAAACGATTTTCACTTTTACAAAGTATCCGGGGAGCAACAGCGCATTGTACTGTTATATAGAGCATTTAAGAAGATACAGTGAATTTCCCTCTGATCTGGTGTACATCGCCACTTAAGGAGATTTTTTTGTCCTTTCAGTTCTCAATACATCTATGAGATATCAGAGGTTACTTGATTTTAATTATGCAGTTCGTAGACTTATAAATTCAGTGAAATATCATTGGTTATACAACCAAGAACTATTACTGTCCTTGGTATTAACGAGCTTACTTAATAATAATAATAATAATAATAATAATAATAATGATAGTAATAGTGTAGTAACAGGAACAACAATTACTATTTGGTACATGAGAAATGCCATCTTAACATTGTGTGATTTCCTCATTATATTTTTGTCGAATTTACGTAACGCCCTCTAACAGAAATGTATGGCAGAAGTATAGAAGAGATCAAAAGTGGGAAATAAGTTGACTGATCAAAGGAAGCGCGAGAAATAATTTGGAAAACATTTGCACATGAGATGGAAGGAAGAGAACAAAAAGAGACAGGGAAGAGAAAAGCACAGTTAATAAGTTGAATAATCCGTCGTATCCCTATTCACGAGGTGGGAGTGGGAGTCCATTGCGTTGAGCAGTACAAAGCAGATCACAGTCCGCTGCTTTCCACTTGTTACGGAGTCCGCACACGCAAGCACAATACGGCGACAGTATTTTAAATTCCTGGTGATAATGCGTTATAGGATGGCAGTATGTAGGGAAATAAGAATCGTTACTCTTTGTCTGCGAAAGAAAACGACAGCATTTGTTTCCCTCGTTGTTTGCGTTTTTGCGTAGGACGAGACAAGGGGTTGAGAGAAGCAGTTGTGCAGGATGGGCTCGCGGCCGCCTTGTTTGGGGCTGGCTGTCCATCATTGATGCGCCGGGGTGGATCCCGCAGGTGCTCAGGCCGTAAAGCGCGGAGCCGCCGCCGCCGCCGCCGCTGCATCTTTCACACGCCTCATCCGCTCCGCCGTCGTCGCACTGCGGCGCCCTCGGTCGTTGCTGTGGAGAAGCTAACAAGGTGAGCCGCAGGTGCGCACGTCACGGCTTCTGTGACCTCAGGCTTCAGCTGCCTCCGTCTAGCCTCTAGAGGAAACACCTTAAAGAATAAGCCGCCCTACGATTCTTTGTTGTTAACACAGGTTGAAATGCTTACTCACGAACGGGAAATCCAGCATTCCTCGAGTAGCAGGAGCATTCTCAGAGGATGATTTTCTACTTCCTTTTTATGGTCAAATGTTTGAACAGAGCGAAAACAAGACTGGCTATAAACTACCAAATTACAGGATGTGTTTTTGTGCAAATTTTCATAGTTGGTAGCCAACGAAAGCTGGGAAATGGTAAAATGGAGTATGAAATTGACCTGTTTAATTTTGTAAAAAAAAAGACTATAAATAAATAAATAAATAAAAACAAAAAATTAATTGCTTGAAAGTAATCAGGGTAATACAGAAAAGCTTAGTGATACGGAGGAAACTTTTTATACGAATTTCTTAGCGAAACGAAGAATGGGAAATGTACAAATGGGGTGTTAAACTAACCAGTTTCAGTTCTAATTGTGCATCAACTATCAAATCACAGTAAAAAATAAAACCTGTCTGCTCTCTCTCGATCTATATACTTTTAGTAACAATAGAATATCCATCGATAACCAAACATTTCATGCTCCCTGAATTAAACTTGAAATTAGGTACCATCTTTTAAGAAACAATAAATTTGTTTGTGAAATGATTTGCCTAAAAGTACGAAATAAAACAGATTAGAGAAACATACGCTGCGTCACGCTCGACTCATGAACAGCAAAGGAGGTGCCGATTGGGAATGTTGAACTTAGAATCGTAGCATTTTGGATACTAATAGAGACAACTCTGAGATGGTTCGCACAAGAGAGAGGAATACGTGACGTACAGCATCAACCTCTGAAGAGTGAGGAATCACCGAAAGACACAGTGTCAGACAGGACACGGACGAAGGAAGCAAACTGGCCACGTATTTTTCGCATCAGGTATCCGAGTATTTGCTTTAACAGATTTATGGACGCCACGAGAAGTCTACAAAATAGTTCAAATGGCTGTAAGCACTATGGGACTTAACATATGAGGTCATCAGTCCCCTAGGCTCAGAACTACTTAAACCTAACCAACCTAAGGACATCACAGACATCCATGCCCGAGGCAGGATTCGATGCTGCGACCGTAGCAGCAGCGTGGTTCCGCACTGAGGCGCCTAGAACCGCTCGGCCATACCGGCCGGCGGCTCAGAAGTCTACATCTGCATGGTAGCCCTGCCGAATGCAGCGTACGGAGCTCTGACCCGTCGCCTGAGTGTGGAGCAGCAGACGTGACGGCGTGTATCCCAGGCAGGCCATTCATCTCTGGGTGCGCCTTGTGCTGCAGATTTCTGCCGGCGTCCGAGCGCTCGTTATCCCGTTAGGCGTCGACGCGCTTCCTGCTGAGACCCATTATTAAGTCGTTTTCCTGCGCTCGCTCTGTCCGCCGTCACTCCGGCCGCTGACAGCGCAGAACGCGGGCCGCGAACCGTTACCTGCTGCCCAGCCGCCAGTCAGCTGGCGTAGCTGCTGCTGCACCTGCTCTCTACCGTTCGCACACTGTTTTGCATAAGAAAAGGTATCCCGGCTGATAACATGCAATGTCTCGCGCAACACTGCGGCTCTTGTACACGGTCCAGTCACAATAACGTGGCCACCCACGTCAACGTGTAATAAGCACTTCCGGACGATTGGTGGAAGCACTAGCAGTAGAGAGTGTGTAAAGCGTGTACGGGGCCGCAGTAAACGGTGTACTCAGTGTCGTAATGCGGAAACGGGGAGATTTACTTGACCTCCAAAGGGGCATGATCATTGGCTTTCGTGTCAAGAGTGGAAGCATTACCGAATCTGCTAAGTTTGTGAAACGGTTTTCCGGTTTTTAGAACAATGGGTTGGGTTGGGTTGTTTGGGGGAAGAGACCAAACAGCGAGATCATCGGTCTCATGTGATTAGGGAAGGACGGAGAAGGAAGTTTGCCATGCCCTTTCAAAGGAACCATTCCAGCATTTGCCTGGAGCGATTTAGGAAAACCACGGAAAACCTAAATCAGGATGGTCGGACGCAGGATTGAAACGTCGTCCTCCCGAATGCGAGTCCAGTGTGCTAACCACTGCGCCACCTCGCTCGGTTGTTTGTGAACCGTTTGCGTGCCGCCGTGACTAAAGTATATAGCACATTGCTAAATGGCGCTATATAAAACTGGCGCCGAGGCAACTATGGTGTACTACGGCCCTTGCATGACGAATGTTGTGGTGTACCAGGGCCATGCACGACAGGGGTGAACGACGGCTTCGGAGATGTGTACGGGAGAACAGACGTGCAACTGTTCGTTGGCTTTTCGCGGATGATGCTGTAGTATACAGAGAAGTTGCAGCATTAGAAACTTGTATCGAAATGCAGGAAGATCTGCAGCGGATAGGCACTTGGTGCAGGGAGTGGCAACTGACCCTTAACATAGACAAATTTAATGTATTGCGAATACATAGAAAGAAGGATCCTTTACTGTATGATTTTATGACAGCGGAACAAACACTGGTAGCAGTTACTTCTGTAAAATATCTGGGAGTATGCGTACGGAACGATTTGAAGTGGAATGACCATATAAAATTTATTGTTGGTAAGGCGAGCACCAGGTTGAGATTGATTGGGAGAGTCCTTAGAAAATGTAGTTCATCAACAAAGGAGGTGGCTTACAAAACACTCCTTCGACCTATACTTGAGTATTGCTCATCAGTGTGGGATCCGTACCAGATCGGATTGACGGAGGTGATAGAGAAGATCCAAAGAAGAGCGGCGCGTTTCGTCACAGGGTTATTTGGTAAGCGTGATAGCGTTACGGAGATGTTTAGCAAACTCAAGTGGCAGACTCTGCAAGAGAGGCGCTCTGCATCGCGGTGTAGCTTGCTGTGCAGGTTTCGAGAGGGTGCGTTTCTGGATGAGGTATCGAATATATTGCTTCCCCCAACTTATACCTCCCGAGGAGATCACGAATGTAAAATTAGAGAGATTCGAGCGCGCACGGAGGCTTTCCGGCAGTCGTTCTTCCCGCGAACTATACGCGACTGGAGCAGGAAAGGGAGGTAATGACAGTGGCACGTAAAGTGCCCTCCGCCACACACTGTTGGGTGGCTTGCGGAGTATAAATGTAGATGTAGATGTAGAACGTCTGAGCAACTGACTGCCCAGGTGAACAAATGAGCTACCAACAGTGCCTCCTCAACGATCGTTCAGCGAACGTTGCTGCATGTGGGCATCTGCAGCAGGCGCCTGCTTCACGCACTCGCACTGACTGCTGTTCGAGGACGACGAAGGCTGCACTTTGCACGTCAGTAGCCCGACTGGCTGAGTCGCGATAGTTCGCCTTTTGAGATAAATCACATTTTAAGCTCCATCGGACAAAAGACGTCTAAAAGCAAAAGGTCCATGCCGTAGGTGGGTGCTTCTCGGTAAGGGGAATGTTTTCGTGGCATTCCCTGAGTGGTCTCGTCATTCAGGAAGGCACAACGAAGCAAAGCAAGTATGGATTTATCCTTGGGAACCATGTCCACTCCTACACGCAGTTTTTCACCTCGGCGCTATGAAATCCGTGAGGAGAACAATGCGACGTGTCACACAGCACACAGTGTACGTGAGTGGTTCGAAAAGTACCATGATGCGTTTACCGTACTCCCTGGCGACCAAACTCTCCCGATTTAAGCCGAGTCGAGAATCTGTGGGACCACCGTGGCCGGGCTGTCCGGCCCGTCGCAGGTGCCCACTGTACTGGAGCCTGCATGGCTCCACATACCTGTCGGTGCCTTCCAGAACGTCACTGACACTCTTCCTGCACGTCCACTCTGGAAAAGGTGGTTATTCAGGATTTTGACTTTAAAGTGACTGAACAGTGTATCTGAACAGAAAACCTGTGGAATGGAGAATATGAGTTCTTGAGGTAAACATTTTTCTCTTGGAAAGCATCACGAACATTTATTCCTGCACGAGTACTCTAATTTCACCAGGAACGAGTTACCTTCTCCGCGTGTGACAGCGAGGGAAAATGACTGCCAGTAACTCCATTCACCGGTGCTGAAGGGTGTAGTAGAGCTGGTATTTCTTGGGAACTATTTAACATATGTGTGCACGTCTTTCATTCAGACAGCCCCAAGTCGCACTCTGTAGGTTTCATTAAGTGCTAGTTGATTTCAACAGTCGCTGTTTCCCTTGCAGACAATGCCTGCTCTCACTAATATCTGTGTTTTCAGCAATGGCTGAACTAATGCAACAGCGATGAGTGTTTAGGGAATACTGCACAACGTGAGAGCAGTAGTAAGAGGAGAGATAGGCCTTAAGTTCACAAGAAGGCTTCTTGTTCGTGTCAACAGAAAGTGCTCCACAGTTAGTCAGCTCATTAGACATTTCCCGTGGGCGGACCAGGCAAGTTCTATCTAGAAAATGAATTATACCAAACTGTGTGCAACTTGAATAGTGAAACGGAACTTCCTGGGAGAGTATATTTGCTGGAGTGGACCTGCACCTGGAACCCTGCCTTTCGCAGGAAAAGCTCTTACCAGCAGAGCTATGTAGGCGTGACTTACAACCTGCCCTCAGACGATATGGCTGAAGTGGAAACCTGAAGGAATAACCACAGCTTAACCGAGACCGCGCAGACCACCTGCACTGACGGACTGGATCGTCAAGCATTCCGGAGGGTGATTTTAAAAATTTCACATGAAATCGTAGTCCGGTTAGCGCAACGACAGTACGAGGGAGTTAAGAAGAATGGGGTTCAGTAATTGAGTAGTTCCTCATAAGCCACACATTTCTGTAGTCCGACGTTTCTGGTGGTGTAAAGAGAGACGCAACTGGACAGTGAGAGAGGGAAACGAGTGATTTGAAGAAACTAATTAGACTACGTGGTAGACCGGTGGGAGGATATGGGTTTTTGCGAATACCTGGAGAACATTATTTGTCATCATGTGTAGCTCCAACAGTCGAACACGGAGGAGGTTGTGTTACAATAGATCTATGTATTTCTAACTTTTTGCGGTGGGTGCGTTGAATTGACGAAATGTCTACAGGCTGAAGTTTTACGAGACCCATGAGCTGCAAGCTCCCAGTAATTACCATAATTCGTAGTTATATCTCGAGTAGGCCGCAATGGCGGCTAAATAGATATAGTCCAAGACGATTATTTCTGTTTATAGAACAAACTCAGTCACACTTCCACATGGAAACCTATTAATAACATATGAATGAGATTAGTGGCATCAAATAATAGAACATGTGTCAACCCTTGAGCGAAATTAAGTAGTTATTCTCACTAGTAGAAATTTACGTTGATACACACATCTCAAAAGATTAAGACAAGGGGGAGGAAAGGTAAAGAAGGAAGTGAGAAAGATGTGTGTCAGACAAAAGAAGGATATTGCTTTACAAAGCCAACTTGGTTTCACGTACATGACTCTTTTCTTCACCACGCATAGCACACGTCATATTTGCTCTTAATAAATAATTCTACTAAAAAGGCAAAAAGTGAAAAAAAGTAATATGTCGTAGTAGGTATTGGAGCGTTTACCGTGCTTGGGACGTGGTTCCCTCACTGCCGTTAAGGAAAAGCTTAATGTGGAAGAAAGTGAAATCATTTTACAGCATTGTCTGTAGTGTACAGTGAAGGAATAGTTCGGAGACGATGACTGCTTGTATCAGCATGAAATAGCACTCTGTCATAACATACCATCTGTGAGGCAGTGGTTTGTGGATAATACAATTCCTGAGATAGACTTGCCAACCCAAGTTACCGAGTTAAACCCACCAGAACATCTTTGAGATGAGTTAGAACGTCGTTTTCACTTCAGACCCTAGTGTCCAACATCACTACCTTCTCTGACTTCAACGTTTCAGGAAGAGTGGTCTGGCATTCCTCCATAGACGTTCAGACAACTTCTTGCTAGTGTCCCCAGCGGAGCTGAAGCCGTCACAAAAGCGATGGGCTGGTACACCCCACATTAACGTTCACTAATAGGCGTCCGGATACTTTGGTCAGACAGTGTAAGGTGCGGCAGCAGTAGCGCCAGACGTTTCGCGTACAGCTCGCCAACGTCTCCATCTCGGCGGGATGTGAGACGCGGGGTACTTGGCTGGGATTACCTGCACACCCATCTGTCGGCAAGCAGCTGCTGAATTCTTAAGGCAGCCGAAGGCGGGCGTGGCGGGCGCAGCTCAGGGATTCATTGCGACCTGTTGACTCTGGCGCCTTGAAAGGGCTGCCGCCTCCAGCTAGCAGCCACCCGCACACGTCCTCTCCCTTCTTCCGACAGCGAAGTTACACACAGAAAAAAAAGATCCCACAGTTCGACAGCTTTCATACTGATGCTCCCGTTTCTCGTTGTAAGTTTCTTTAAGACTCTGGTAAATTACAACTTCAGTACGAGAAAGTGTAGCAGCATCAGCATTAATACTAGTAAGACCTAAGTAACTTCTTGTTATTACATCCAATTTTTGAGGCGTTCGTGTCCACTTGTTGACATACTTCGTTTTGCTTCTTTTGTCGCGATCTACGGGCGAGATCTGTTTAACGACTCTTCTAAAGTTTTCGTATGCCCATGTTATTGATCGATTATCTGTAGATCTTAAGCCGTTCACTTACGTAATAAAACGAAACACCTGCAGCTGTCGTTTTGATGTTACTTTATAATATTACAACATTTTCGGTGACTCAATACACCATCTTCATGGCGAAACTGACGCCGAGTGGGTGAACTGTCGTATACACGATCACATCAATGGCCAAAATCTATCAACCGGCTTCTGTAGTAAATTGTAACAGCGATGTTGTATCTACAACCATCAATTACCAACTTGGAGTTTTACTTCAGCTCCCAGTTCTGTCAGCAGACCTTCAGTTAAGTGGGACATCAAGGTCGACGGAGTATTATATCTTTTTAAAATTTACGTTGATCATCTTTATCCCCCGCCCCCAAACCCATCTTATACGTACAGCGGAATAATCTGAAGCTACTCTAGAAATCACCCACCTTCAAATAGAATACATTGTTTTGTGGAAAATCGCCTTTAAACATTTTGTGGGAAACACAAGCACTTCAAACAAACATGGTGAACTGTGCGTCACTTTCTGAATCACAGAGTGAGAATACGGATAAACGTGTCAGCAGAACATGAAGTATTGTTCAGAGTATGTAAGGCGCCCAGGTCAATACTAAATTTTCTTTTTTTTTTTTTTAGTAGCTCTGTTTCACGCCTCCGACATAGCTATTAGATACTATTGCAAGAACTGTCAGCGTGCTGTTGACAAGCGCAGGTACACTATCGGCTACGATTCAACCGTAATACACACCTTAATCATGCAGACTAATATTCATCAGGTTCCTCTAGTTCTGTTGTCTCAGATGTATTTCGTACTTTCAGTATATTCCAGTCTCAAAATACATGCTAATTAAGGTATCGCACATTTTATCACTTCTTCTTGCAATCTTACTTCTATGCAAAATACAGCCGAGTATTTACACGATCACTCTTTTTATTTTAATGCGCGAGGAACACACAAGAATAGCCGGCTTGCACAAACACCGCCACACGTGTAACGAGAGGGCTAAATAATAAAAAAAATAAAAAGAACGATGTACACTTTTTTCTGGGAGAACAGAAAAAAAGCAAATTGGCGAATTTCCGGAGCAATTACTGAATTTTAGTCACCTATTTGTTTCTTTGTGATTGCCATCGTGTCGCCCACGCAGACCGTAATTGTAGCCGTTTCCGCTACCGAAAAAGGCGCTTCATTTTAGAGACGTGTTCTGCACGCTGTCTACAACAGCCTTGTCTGGCTTTAATTACCACGGCCTGTTCTCTGATTTGTATCAGCTGCGGTGTGCCTGGATGACGTAAGTAAGTGTACAGTAAACAGTAACCGTAGAGACGACGCTAGTACGAGAGAGACAACTGTAAATTGTATTAGTAACATTGCCGAAATCAACGCACAGACGGCCGAGTTATCCACGGCGTAAGCGCTGTGTCTCAGGAAGACCTTGTGATTCGTTTCTGTAGCGGACTGTCTGAAGGTGGCGGTATAAATCGCCACATGTATCGCAGCTGTAAACATCATGGTGACTAGTCGAATCTCGGCCAGAATTTGAATTGTAGCTCAATTAATCCATATTTTCTCATATTTGAATTCAGCTGTACTGAAATGATCAAGATGTAGGTTGCTGTGGCTAGCGTGTTGGAATTGTGGGCGTCTGAGCTCTTCAAGTATTGTTCGCATGAGCTGTTATTTGAATTATTTTGTAATCTCTATCAGGTAACTTGAACAGCTCTTGTTTGAATCATTTTGTAGCCATTGTTGGTAACTTTAAGATTGAGCACGTCGCTTTGGGTAGCGGGGAAGATTTTAAGACAATACAGTTTCTAGAAGAAAGTGAGACACAATTATATTACCCTTTGTTATGCTGGGTCTTTAAGTTCCTGCCAGAGAACGGAAGCCGTCAAAAGTGTAGTTTGGAAGATCATGGTGCATAAGGAAAGACGTTAGTGAGCTGAATGGTTTCATTAATTAATTGAATATTATTAAGATGTGTTCAGATCAACTCTATAATAGTGTAATTTGAAAGAGAGCTTTTGTTCAGTACAATAATGCTTTAATTTTTTATTGTATTCTAAGTGTTTGATGTTTTTATTGGGTTTAAGAGCTAAGGTATGTAGTAAATTATTACTAATCATACATGTAACAAAATATCTTTTTCAAAACTTCGTATTTTCTGAAGATAACTGGCCTTGTTAGTAACTTTACTTGTAGCTATGGAAGGTGTGAACAGGCAGTTAGAATTTACTGGAAAACAAAAACGTATTTTGAAAGAAATTGTATTTTAGGTGGGCAAATCCGCCAGAATTTACCACATCCCAGTTAACAAATTTTCTGCAATCGTTCCAAACAGACTCTTGTAAACGATTTTCGCTGCTTGTCCGTGAACATTAGAACGTGCCGAACTTTGGGTACTACAAATGACGCTAGTTAGTATTCATTGATATACCGGTATTAACGGTTCTACTGAAATCAATGACCTCCAGGATGATACATATTTTCATCGGCGGCACTTTATGATGAAATGGACATGGTGATTAGGTAATTCCACTTGTCATCACGGACAAAAAATGGGAATGTAGACAACAAGGAGACAACGTTGCAGCGCTGAAAAGCGGCTCCATACAGTCACCGGTACAGTATAGAAGCGGTGTTACATGCTAATCAGAATGGAGCTTATACCTTGCTATGTCGGAATAGTAGGCGAGCGTGTAATTTTTAAAACCGCAAACATCCTTGCAACAGCTGCAAAATTTATAGCGAATTACAGTGCTTCATTCCATGTCACTGGAGTGGCTGTTAATGGAGGGAAACTAGCCTCATGAAGTCCAGTAATGTAGAATTGATTAGTAATTACGATGCACAGCCAGAGTATAGACATAATAATTATGCTGCTGAGAACTCCAGTGAAGCGCTTGTCACTTACAGACTTGTCACTTTAAATACAAACCTGTCACTCTAAACTACGGAAGAAAGTGAGTAGAACCTACTCTTACGATTTGGTGAGACACCGTTTACGGCTACATTACTACCGTGTAGAGTGAAGAGTGGAAGTGCTTTTAAGAGAACTAGTAAATAACTGAGAGGATGCTATGGACATTTTCCTAAAAACTGATGTATAAATATTTATATCTTCTTGAAGGTAAGAAAGCACTAGAGCATTGATTTAGAAGCTGAAACATCATCCCGAAAACAGGTGCGGCTAAATGACTGTAATTTACTTACTGAATTGTTAATTTCGTAATATTTTACATAAAAATCGTCAAGGAAACATTTTCTGTACCAATACTGTGTAAAAGTAGGCCAGCTTTCGTAGCGTAAGCTAGTGTGGGAATCATTTATGCGAATTAACGAACAATAATCTTCCATAAGTACAGCACAAGGTGGCTTTACCCACGAGGTTTGGAGTGTAATTCCAGGATGACGAAGCTCCTAAACACGCTTATCGTAAGTGGACAGATCAGTTAAATTGAGATTACCAATTATGAATGACGTAGAACACCGCTACGGTTTATCATATGAAATACATGGTGATTCAGATGCCGCTGCCGCTGTAGCTTTATGCAACTCTCAATGTTATAGCTAGTCTTCATATACTACGCGCGATATTTCCATATTTTCCCTCTGTCTACACGCAATTAGTTCTACAGAAAAAAACAGGTACTTTTCGTCCGAAATTTAATGTAGTTAAATTTTAAACAGGGTCACGTTTTCGCTAGAGGATTTATTCAAGAGAAACGTACAAAAGTGACCTTCAAACACACCCTCACTCCCACACACAGGCCCCACCGATCAGGATTTCTAGTACGTTGTTCCTGGCACTCCCTCCTACAACTGTACAAATATATGCGACAGCACGAAATATTTCCCACATTCGACCTTTTTCAGTCTTCACTGACTGGCCTTATTACGCCACCGGCTTAGTCGACCACTTACAAATTGTAAAATTGACGTTTTTGGAAATTTTACAAGACAGTTTTGTGAACTTTAACAGTATAAAATAAACATTTACATAATTGTATTCGTAAGGCCTTTTCACTGCGTAACTATTGTGCTTGTAAGGGTTAAGTTTGGATCGAACTGTCAACGCAATTTGAGTTAGTGCATCGTTTACAAAAACAGGTTTAAATTAATAATGTCAATGAAGTAGCCGATGCTGGTGGCGTAATAGCCGAGTCAATAGAAACCAAAAAATTTCGAATATCGGGAATAGCTCGTGCAGTCGACACTTTTTGTACAGAACGATACCATATAGCAGTGCCTGTGTTATTCCGATTTACGATGCAAATTTCCTTTGGACGTGCATGCATGTCCAAAGGATCAGGCACTGCGGCAATTATAGCCGTTATGAAATACATCAAATCTATTCCCAAATATGGACAAATATCTGATGTAGAATGGAATGACAACAATGAAAATTTGCGCCGGGCTGGGGCTCGAACCCGGATTGCCCTCTTATCGCGAGCCAGTCGTCTTATCATTTGACTATCCGAGCACGACTCACGGCAGACCCAAACTTCCATATGTTGCCAACCATACGTCTACAACCTGTACTCGTACATCCATTATGTATATTTGCGCACAGGAGAGACATTTTACGTGAAAGTCACTTGCCCGGTGTCGGCGGATAAATACGATGCAGATTTCCTTTGGACATGCATGCATGTCCAAAGGCATTTGAATGAAACAAGTTCTTCATTAAGTAAGTGTACATACTCTTATGGACAACTCTATTTACTGTTGATTGAATTTCTGAACTCTTTAACGGCTGGGTTCGTACGAAAACTTTTCAGGCGTTTGAGCGTTCCACAGCTGGTAGATTCTTGACCGTCAGAAGCGATGCCGCTGGTGATTCACGTTTTTCTTCGCTGAGACGGAAATACACGGATACACAGAAATACAGTCGGTGACTGTGGCAAGGTGAGTCGTACAGCAGTTATTTTCCACCTGTTTGCCTTTAGAGTTCCTTAATATTCAAATTACCAACACCTGTGTTACTTCGCACTTACGTCATAACAAAGCATTATCCTCCTCGACTCGCATCAGCATACAGCCAGATAGGACCTGTACTTTCTATTAAGTGTTGTGTTGTATATCTCCTTCTTTCAGTCCCAGTGGTATCCACGTAATTACTTTTGGAAATATTCATTTTCTTCTACAGTTCTACATGGGATCTGTTATTTTTGTATTTGTAATCCGTCCATACTTTTTTTCTTATATATTCTTGTGAACCCCATGCAGTTTTCAAAAACCTACTTTATCTTGTTTCTGCCATCTTTTAAACCAGGAAATTTTATATCTCGCTACCGCACCATAGAGGAGCTATGGGTTTTTCAGACTTGCTGTCGTGCTAACAGACTGATGAAAGTTTGTTATTTAAGCATTAAGTTTGTACAGTACAGTACAAACTTCTTGAACCAGTGGCTTCTGATCCTAACGTCCAAAATACACTCCTGGAAATGGAAAAAAGAACACATTGACACCGGTGTGTCAGACCCACCATACTTGCTCCGGACACTGCGAGAGGGCTGTACAAGCAATGATCACACGCACGGCACAGCAGACACACCAGGAACCGCGGTGTTGGCCGTCGAATGGCGCTAGCTGCGCAGCATTTGTGCACCGCCGCCGTCAGTGTCAGCCAGTTTGCCGTGGCATACGGAGCTCCATCGCAGTCTTTAACACTGGTAGCATGCCGCGACAGCGTGGACGTGAACCGTATGTGCAGTTGACGGACTTTGAGCGAGGACGTATAGTGGGCATGCGGGAGGCCGGGTGGACGTACCGCCGAATTGCTCAACACGTGGCGCGTGAGGTCTCCACAGTACATCGATGTTGTCGCCAGTGGTCGGCGGAAGGTGCACGTGCCCGTCGACCTGGGACCGGATCGCAGCGACGCACGGATGCACGCCAAGACCGTAGGATCCTACGCAGTGCCGTAGGGGACCGCACCGCCACTTCCCAGCAAAATTAGGGACACTGTTGCTCCTGGGATATCGGCGAGGACCATTCGCAAACGTCTCCATGAAGCTGGGCTACGGTCCCGCACACCGTTAGGCCGTCTTCCGCTCACGCCCCAACATCGTGCAGCCCGCCTCCAGTGGTGTAGCGACAGGCGTGAATGGAGGGACGAATGGAGACGTGTCGTCTTCAGCGATGAGAGTCGCTTCTGCCTTGGTGCCAATGATGGTCGTATGCATGTTTGGCGCCGTGCAGGTGAGCGCCACAATCAGGACTGCATACGACCGAGGCACACAGGGCCAACACCCGCCATCATGGTGTGGGGAGCGATCTCCTACACTGGCCGTACACCACTGGTGATCGTCGAGGGGACACTGAATAGTGCACGGTACATCCAAACCGTCATCGAACCCATCGTTCTACCATTCCTAGACTGGCAAGGGAACTTGCTGTTCCAACAGGACAATGCACGTCCGCATGTATCCCGTGCCACCCAACGTGCTCTAGAAGGTGTAAGTCAACTACCCTGGCCAGCAAGATCTCCGGATCTGTCCCCCATTGAGCATGTTTGGGACTGGATGAAGCGTCGTCTCACGCGGTCTGCACGTCCAGCACGAACGCTGGTCCAACTGAGGCGCCAGGTGGAAATGGCATGGCAAGCCGTTCCACAGGACTACATCCAGCATCTCTACGATCGTCTCCATGGGAGAATAGCAGCCTGCATTGCTGCGAAAGGTGGATATACACTGTACTAGTGCCGACATTGTGCATGCTCCTTTGCCTGTGTCTATGTGCCTGTGGTTCTGTCAGTGTGATCATGTGATGTATCTGACCCCAGGAATGTGTCAATAAAGTTTCCCCTTCCTGGGACAATGAATTCACGGTGTTCTTATTTCAATTTCCAGGAGTGTAGATTCGATCCTGATAGCTACAGCACTTTTTTCAGCCATGGAATATTTTGTAAAGGAGTCAGATCCGTAGAGAAATTGTTCAAATTGAGCAAATAAGCTGAAAGTAAAATTGCTTAAGTGAATGTGGTGGTGGCAAGACAAAATGTGTCAAGCGCGAACGAGACTCTGCTTTCGTAACGCTTCCGAATGAAACGGAATAGAAATTACAGAGAATGATACCAAATTAGTTATCAGATATGAATAACCAACATCACAAAACTTGTGCATGATTTTGGTAACACTCTGTCCTCTGTCTTCAATCTTCATCTTCCCGCCAACGAGTACGGTTCCCAGAGAATTTGCGCGATCTGTGCTGTAAGTGAAATAGCCCGGAGGTTCAGTTTCATAGTGTATGTGTTTCCTGTAACTTTGATAACCGCTAATAAATTTTATCTGGACACTAGAACTTGGCAGTTTTAGGTAAGGGATGCTGGGAACTACAGTTGCGTAAAATACCGGTGAGGTCGGGCTTGAACTTCCGCTTTTACTGCACTGCCAACCTCAGCAAGTAACTGAGCTGCATCTGTTACTAAATGCTTTGTGTACTTCGCTTTGCACTGTGTTGTAAGCTGCTCGTTGATTTCTTTACACATTCTGTAATAAGTTAAGACACTAATCCTGATACATGTCAGGGTTCGAGTACAACCCCTAAATCGTTTGTTTACAGTCGTGGTCAACTGCCACGTGCAGTTCAGATGCTAAATGGGGTCGCTCATCTACTGTTGGGTGCGCCATATGCTACGCCCTCTCGACCAGTCTGACGTCACATAGTTATGATCAGTTATTTGTTATGGGGTATCAAGTGAAATCTGTGACTGAACGGAGGACTTTCTAGCAAGGACGACGCAGCATATTATGGTCACATAGGCTCAGTCATGGGCAAACCAGGTAGCAGATTTTGGTTTATTGGTAGAATACTGGGACAAAGCAGTCAGTCTACAAAGGAGACTGCTTACCAATCACTCGTGCAACCGGTTGCAGAATATTTCTCAAGTGTGTGGGGCCGTACCAAATAGAACTAACAGTGGATATTGAATGTACACAGAGAAAGGCAGCACGATTGGTCATAGGATTCTTTGACTCGTGGGAGAATGTCATAGAGATACCGAAGAAATTGAACTGGCAGACCCTTGAAGATAGACGTAAACTATCCCGATACAGTCTAGTTACAGACATTCAACAACCGGCTTTGAATGATGACGCTAGATGTATACGACTACTAAAACCCCTAGCTACCGCTCACATATGTATCTTGAGGACAAGATTAGATTAATTACCGCACACCCAGAGGAATTTAAGGAATAATTCTTCCCACGCTCCGTATGTGAATGGCACGGGTACAATGGGACGTACACTCTGCCATGCACTTCAGTGGTTTGCAGAGTATAGATGTATATGTAGATCAGTCGCCACAGTACGGCGCACGTAATAGCAACTTCATTACTCAAAAGAGTCAGAAATAGTCTTCTCCGTCCGATTCACACCTGGGACTACTTCCTTCATCCACCAAAAATAATTCGCAGGTTGACATCTTTCCGCCGCTCGCAGATAAATTTGGACGCACAGCTTCACTCAGCCAGTTGTTTCAGTTCAGCAGTTACCGACCAATTTCATGGCAAACAGTTATCTACATTTGCCGCACTGGTAGCTCGGAAGCTGTCAGTGAGTGATTACCGGATGGTCAATGCCGTGTGACCAAGTATTTGTCATTATTCGAGGCTGGGCTACAAAATGTTGAACATCAGTTCAGACTGACAACTACCAGATGGTTAGTCAAGGTTCACTGAGGTAGTCACACACCTGACCAGTCGCAGTGCACTAATTGACGTGTCAACACCAGCTTGGACATAAGGAGCAGAGCATTATTGGTGAAGCTCTAGTATCAAAACAACAGTAATGCTGCAGCCGGACTTCGAAAATATCGCTGGCTGGAAGGATTACGGAAGGGTTCTCTTTCTCCAGCTGCTGTGCGGAGCATGATGAAAAAGTTCGAATCAACTGGAGAACTGGGCGTCGCTCCGGGAAGGGTCCGACGACCGGTTGCACCACAGGTGGTTGATAAAATCACTGTTGCTGTAGCAGACAGCGCTGCGCGCAGTTTCCGATTGTCAGGCAGTGCCCGTGCTACCTCACGACAGTTGAACATCCCGTGACCCACTATCTGGAAGGTGCTTCGAACCATTCTCAAATGGTATCCGTACAAGATCCATACCATACAGCACCTAGCACCACAGGAGGCAAGGATTCAAATTGGCGAAGGCTGGCCCTGGAGCATCCTATGGATAGACGAAGCTCATTTTTCTCTGACGCATGAGATGAACACACAGAATAAGAGAATGTGGGGATCTTCATCTCCAGTCACTGTTCCTCTGTACAGTGAACGTGTCACCGTATGGTGTGGCTTCACGGCTACGTTCGTCATTGGTCCATTCTGTTTTGAACAGGCTGGCGCTCAAGGACCAAAGATGTTTAGTGCGACTGACCAGCGTTACTGCGATATGCTTCGCCTGCATGTCATACCCGCCCTTCAGGAGAGAGACGAATTGAACGCAACAGTTTTCATGCAAGATTGGGCCCCACCGCACATCGCTCGTGATTTTCACTCCGAAACACGTTTGGAAAAGATCGAATTATCAGCCGACCGTTTCCAAATGCTTGCCCGGCACGACTACCTGATCTCACTCCCTGTGATTTCTGTTTGTGGGGCTACCTGAAGAACAGGATTTAAGAGGGAAACATTCACACATGTGTTGATCTGCAGCGCAGCTTAAATCAAAAGATGTAGCCAGCATACCTGAGACATGCTTCTTTCTGCTGTGCACAACGCAATCCTGAGCCCCATTTGTAGCAGTAATAGTACTGGTATGTAATGGTACGATTTACCCAGCGGCACATTAAAAGTGTTTCAATTGAACTGATTCTACATTACTGCTCTTCTCCGTAACCTTGACATTAATGCTATCAAATTTCATCCTCGTACGGGAAATAGTTTCCATGTTGTAACGTGTTAAATAGGAAAAGTTTAATTATACTCACCCGGTACAACAATAACAACAAAAAAGTCCAACATTACATCACCTTTCCCTAGCGCAACTGTCTTGCATATCGAACGCAGTGTATAGGGCTTCGAGATCACGAAAGAAAGAACTTTCATTTGACTACATTATCTGTGTGATCGACGATCTCTTACCCACGGTTGCTTAGAACGTTCTGAAACATCAATGATTGTAGAGCTGTGGCTTTCACTCGGTATCGTCTGCCCGTCAGTGGGCTAGCTTGTATGGTCGGTCAGCGTCTGCTCCAGTCAGCAGCCATGTAAAGGGGCCCATTCACTGAGGGACCGGTCTGAGGCAGTGGCCAACCAGAGAAGGCCGCCTGTGTGCGGGGGCGAGTCGGCGGTCAGGTCCGCCGTCTGTTCCGTCTGCAGACCCAATTAGCACAGCGGCCGCGCCGCGCTGCGCTGCTGCAGTGGCCACACACGGCCGCTCGACACGGGGCCGTGGAGGGCTGTCTGTGTGTTTCCTACGGGGATGTAATGCAATTTCGGCTCAGACTCCGAAACGAAGGAACTTCCTATTGAAATTGCACCTGCGCCTCCAGTAATTTTGAAACGGTGCTTTAACCAAAGACGAAAGTTCAGAGCATGTACCTCAAAAATCAAAACATCTTTGCCGCAGGATTTCGGTGGGAGTAGAGTTTGGTTGATAGCTGTACACACGTGGGCTCTTAACTACGTATTCTCACTCATTAATATAAAACTTACAACGCAGAGCCCACGCATAAACACACAAGGCAAGCACTTCCACACGATTTTCGATATTAGTTACTTTCTGATATAATAATATAAATGTCGTAAAAATAAATAATTGTTTCACTATAACAAGATAGTTAAAAATTGAAAGGGGCAAAAAACAACGCACAATAAAAAACGTATCCCAAGAGATGTATGAGACAGGCGAAGTACCCTCAGACTTCAAGAAGAATATAATAATTCCAATCCCAAAGAAAGCAGGTGTTGACAGATGTGAAAATTACCGAACTATGAGTTTAATAAGTCACAGATGCAAAATAATAACGCGAATTCTTTACAAACGAATGGAAAAACTGGTAGAAGCCGACCTCGAGGAAGATCAGTTTCCGTAGAAATATTGGAACACGTGAGGCAATACTGACCTTACGACTTATCTTAGAAGAAAGATTAAGGAAAGGCAAACCTACGTTTCTAGCATTTGTAGACTTAGAGAAAGCTTTTGACAATGTTGACTGGAATACTCTCTTTCAAATTCTAAAGGTGGCAGGGGTAAAATACAGGGAGCGAAAGGCTATTTACAATTTGTACAGAAACCAGATGGCAGTTATAAGAGTCGAGGGGCATGAAAGGGAAGCAGCGGTTGGGAAGGGAGTGAGACAGGGTTGTAGCCTCTCCCCAATGTTATTCAATCTGTATATTGAGCAAGCAGTAAAGGAAACAAAAGAAAAATTCGGAGTAGGTATTAAAATCCATGGAGAAGAAATAAAAAATTTGAGGTTCGCCGATGACATTGTAACTCTTTCAGAGACAGCAAAGGACTTGGAAGAGCAGTTGAACGGAATGGACAGTGTCTTGAAAGGAGGATATAAGATGAACATCAACAAAAACAAAACGAGGATAATGGAATGTAGTCGAATTAAGTCGGGTGATGCTGAGGGAATTAGATTAGGAAATGAGACACTTAAAGTAGTAAAGGAGTTTTACTATTGGGGGAGCAAAATAACTGATGATGTTGGAAGTAGAGAAGATATAAAATGTAGACTGGCAATGGCAAGGAAAGCGTTTCTGAAGAAGAGAAATTTGTTAACATCGAGTATAGATTTAAGTGTCGGGAAGTCATTTCTGAAAGTATTTGTATGGAGTGTAGCCATGCATGGAACTGAAACATGGACAATAAATAGTTTGGACAGGAAGAGAATAGAAGCTTTCGTAATGTGGTGCTACAGAAGAATGCTGAAGATTAGATGGGTAGATCACATAACTAATGAGGAGGTATTGAACAGAATTGGGGAGAAGAGGTGTTTGTGGCACAACTTGACGAGAAGAAGGGACCGGTTGGTAGGACATGTTCTGAGGCATCAAGGGATCACAAATTTAGCATTGGAGGGCAGCGTGGAGGGTAAAAATCGTAGAGGGAGACCAAGAGAGGAATACACTAAGCAGATTCAGAAGGATGTAGGTTGCAGTAGGTACTGGGAGATGAAGAAACTTGCACAGGATAGGGTAGCATGGAGAGCTGCATCAATCCAGTCTCAGGACTGAAGACCACAACAACAACAACAACCCAAGAGATATATGTACATCCTATGCAGAAGAAATATTGATTCGCCTCACTTAAAATAAGTTTGCAGAAAACCGCGAGAACTACACTTGCTCATTTGACAGCACAACAAACACCCAATTATAACCAACACCTTAATTCACACCAGATAGGCAACCCACACGAACGATACAATCTACGGTGACACACAGACAATAACATACAATCAGCAATAAGGGTACATAGAGAGGTAACAACCTCACTAAAGCTTGTCACTAGGATGCAACTATATGACACCATAGGCTCACCGTGATTTATCAAATAAAGTTCGATTATAACACAACTAGAGCACAGCACGGACAACAGTGCAGTTGTTGTCGTAATGCGGAAACTGAGCGATTTAGCTGAGGTCTAAAAGAGTACGATCATTGTCTTTCGGGCCTAGGATGGAAGCATTTCCGAAACAGCTAAGTTTGTAACCTGTTTGCGTGCCGCCGTGGTTATAGTAAAGCGTCCTTCGTAAAACGGCGCTACCAAGAACCGCCACCGAAGTACTAGTGGTACCCGACGGGCCATAGACGACAACGGTGAACGACGACTGCGGAGATGTGAATGGGCGACTGGATATGGAACAGTTGAGCAAATGGCCGTCCAGAAGAACCAAGGGGTTTCCAACAATGTTTTCTCAACGATCGTTCGCGAACGTTGCTGCGCATGGACCTCCACAGCAGGCTAATAATGCTTCAAATGGCTCTGAGCACTATGGGACTTACTTTTTAGGTCATCAGTCCCCTAGAACTTAGAACTACTTAAACCTAACTAACCTAAGGACATCACACACATCCATGCCCGAGACAGGATTCGAACCTGCGACCGTAGCAACTGGACGTCCACTGAGTGGTGACAGGTGGCATTTTCAGATGAATCACGCTTTCTGCTCCACCGGACAGATTGCCATCGGCGTTTATGCAGTGAAACATGCGAAAGCGAATACCCTGCAACAGTTATGGTTTGGGGAATGTTTTTGTGGCATTCCACGCACGAGTGATCTCGTCATTCTGGAAGCACAAGGGATCAATATAAATATGCATCTATCCCGTTTACCCCCACATGCAGCTTGTTTTGTCTTAGCTCGATAGATTTTACCAGCACGACAATGCAACGTGTCACGCATCTCACAGTGTGCGTTTATGTTTCGAAGGGTACCAAGATGAGTTTACCCTACTACTCCCCTGACCACCAAACTCCCCTGATTGAAACCCAATCGAGAATCTGTGGGACCTGGCTTTCACGCCATGGATCCTTAACTGAGAGATGTAGCACAGTAGCACAGACGGCCAGGGCACAGGAGTCCCTGTCAGTATCTTCCAGAACCAAATGGACTCTCTTCCTGCACGTTTCGCAGCAGTCTGCGCTGCCACAGATGGTTATTCAGGCTTTCGCTGGTGGTCAGATTAATGTGGCTGGACATGTAGTTGCTCCACGCCATGTATATACACATTGCTACTCCGAAAAACTTAACTGACATGACTGGCTCTAGCTTTTGGTCATTAATACTGTAATGTGTACAGCTTTGCAATAAGATATAGTTCCCACCAGAGTGATATTTTGTCGAGATCTAAATGGATATTACCGAAATTTTTACAGGACAGGTTTTCTTCAAAATCACTGCATTATCTGCGAAAAACCAGAGACTGCAACTAACGCTATCCGCTACGCCTTTAATGTGTTAACGAGAATGGCCCTACTGCTACTCTGTGTTACATCACTTATTACTTCGCCGTTTGTAGTGAATTCTCCATCCAGGATAACGTCCTATGTCCTGCCTGTCGAAAACTTGGTTAAATGTTCCACAGTAACGTCGTTTTTTTGGGAATAATACGATGTTGTAATGAATCAAAAGATTCTCGGAAGTCTAGAAATACGGACTGAACATGTTTTCTTGTGCCTATGAAGGTCAGGATACTATGTGGACAAAGTGCTAGTTGCGTCGTATTCATAGACGTTGTCGAGACCCATGCTGACTTCCACGGAGAAGTCTTCTTTCTTCCACGTAAGTCATAATGTAACTCTGAATATGTTCTATTATTTTGGCACAAATAAATACATCAGTTTTACGTCTCTTTTCATGCATGGGTATGGTCTGTATTCATTTGCAATAACGGCGAACTCGTCCCTGCTCAACGGATTTGCAGTAAATTATTGTAACCTAAGGACTGCAAATCCAACTTTGGCACAAGGACAGGGGTTTTGCGACTTACTTGCATAGACAGAAAACATTACTCATTAATAAGTTTATATCGTGTTCATCTCAAATAAGAATATTTGTTTCTATGAGGATCTCGGCCACTATGTGGTAATTTTCCTCTTGAAAAGGGTACAAGAGAGTCACGATATTCGAACACAGAGGATTGCCAGTAGGTGTACACGCTCTGGATTATACTTCGTACATGATGTGATTCAGATCAGCCTTGTCAGTGTCATTATGATCCCATACCCACGAGTTTCATACTTTAATCCTATGTACATGTGTTGGGTAGCTGCCATGCCCCACTCGCATTCTTATTATTAACAGAAAGTTGACGTTAATCCAGCTCGACCTTTCCTCGCAAATATCCTGCGAACAACTGAAGAAGGGCAACAGGCAGATTTCATATTTCTAAATTTACCAGAAAGCGTTTAAACAGTACCACACTGCAGACAACGAAGGTCCGATCATACGGTAGAGGTTCTCACATATCTGAGTGACTCAAAGACTATCTAAGTAACAGAACGCTGTACGTTAACCTGGATGCTGAGTGTACATCGAAGACAAAGGAGTGCACCAGGAAAGTGTATTAGTTCTCTATTTACATAAACGATCTGCGGATATGGTGAGCAGCAATCTGCGACTGTTTGCTGACGACGCTGTAGCTACGGGAAAGTGTCTTCTTTGAATGAGTGTAGAAGGATACAAGATGACTTGGATAAAATTTTTATTTGGAATGATGGATGGTATCTTTCTCTATATGAAAAAAAGTAAGTTAATGTAGGTGAATAGGAAAAGCAGTTGTGTAGTGTTCGAATACAATATTAGCAGTGTGCTGCTTGACGCAGTCACGAGGATTAAATATCTACGCATAACTTTGCAAAGCGATATGAAACAAAACGAGGACGTAAAGTCTGTTGTACGGACAGCGAATGATCGACTTCGGTTTATATGGAGAATTATAAGAGAGTGAAAAACATCTACAAAGGAGACAGCCTATGGAACAGTTGAGAAACTTATTCTCTACTGCTCGAGTGTTTTAAATCCATGCCTAGTCGGACTAAAGGAAGATATAAGAGGCGTGCTGCTAGATTTCCTACCGGTAGTTCGAAGAACAGGTGCGTATTATATAAATTCTCCGTGAATTCACTTGGGAATACCTGGAGGCAAGGAGACGTTCTTTTCGCGAAAGACTATTGATAACGTTCAGACAACCGGAATTTGCGACGAGCTGTAGAACGATCGTAATGCCACCAACCCACACTTCGCGTCAAGACCGTGATAAGAGAATTCAGAGGCAGTACGGAAGCATATAGACAGCGGTTTCTCCCTCGCTCCATTTAGAGTGAAACAGTAGTACAGGATACCCTCTGCCTTGCATTGTATGCTGGCATGCGGACTATGTATCTAGGTGTAGATGTACTGAGGGTATCTGTTGCTGAATCTTGGGGAAATGCATGCCTTCCTGTTGGAGCGATGACTTTCTACGCAACAGAAACGAAGACAGTGCCGGCAATCCTGACTGGCCGAAATGTTCCTTCTCTGATGTCTCTCTTTGCGAGCTGATCGATGGTTCCTTTATGTACTATTCCGGCACTGTCTTTTACCCACAGCAGGTGAATACTGATGTCGCTATCCAGCGCTGCTCTGATGGGGACGAGTATGCCAAACATGTAGTTTTTCGACCCTTTATCTCATCCTGTGTCACCTCATTTCTGAAGCACACTTTTCGCAGCAAGTTTTAGTATTTTCTTAAACGGTCAAATCCCATAATGTATTACCTCTTAGCTCATTTATGCTTCACGAATACGGTCGACTTGCGTGGTGCAATATACGCGTGTGACGCCGCTCACTGGCTCAGTTTCTATGTGCTGTCATCAGACGTGTAGCTCAGAGAAGGTCGCCGGGGATATAACAACTTATTAGAATCGAGCGCCGGCCAGATAAGCATCTTCCTGTAATTGCGCTGTCGGCGGCGCGCGGTGCTTTATGCGAGCGGAACGCAAGCGCGCGGGATCCGGCTTTACGCGGGCCCCGTCGTGGGCGCCGAAGGTTGGCCGCCAGCCGCCAGCGCGCGACTGCTTTACGGCAAATGGAAGGCGCGCGCCCGCGCGACTTACGGCCGGCGCGCAGCTTAATTCGCAATAGAATAGGCGGAACAGTTCGCGGAAAATCAGCCGGCCCCGAGAGATGGACGCCGCGATTGTGAGCGTGCGACCAGCGGGGACACGCGGTAGCAGGCGTGCTGCTGCTGGCTACAGCCCGCTCATGTGTTCTTTGGCCGATCAACACCAGATGACTGAAATCTTTCTTTTCCTCCTTTTCCCTAGAGTTTCTCCCGTCTAGTACGAAGGCCGACTTTTTCACAACTAGGCAAATTTCATTTCATTTAACTTTAAGACTGGACGCCCTTAAAAATCGTTTCTTCTGGACAACTCTTTTTATTCTAAGCACAAATTTTTGTTTTAAAATTGGATGGCTCAAACAGAATAACTAGTTTGTATGTGTTGTGGCATGATCTGATACATCGTATTGTGCCTTAGACTATAGTAAGCGTAGACTACGCTAGTTTTCCTAGTAGTTTAAGGTCCTACTAGTTTAAGGTTGTACCCGCATAATCTAAACGTTAGGTGTGTCGCGTATCTATCGGGCGTTACCTCATAACGATTTATTTCTTTATGTAAGCGATCACTGTCTTACTAGGAGGACTATTCGGAAAGTAAAGTCCGATCGGGCGCGAAATAAAAACCAAAGCCAAAACTATTTTCTTTTTTTTTGCAACAGTTTTCTACACCATCCAGCTATTTCTCTGCAAGGCACCCCTCCGACTAAGACATTTGTCTTAGCGTTCTACCAGCACCATCGTCACGGAAGGTAGCCACCTGTGATTTTCGTGACTTCTGTACGCTGGTCTGCAGTTCATTATGTGTGCCACAATGTTGTGTTCATAGACAGCGGTTCATGTGAGCAGAGATGAGCATCAGAGGCAGCCAAGTCCAGGCTGTATGGTCAGTGATCAAACACTTCAAATCGAAAACGCTGCAGGAACATCCTCATTGACCCTGCATTGTGTGGCCGACGATTGAGTAATGAAGAAGGAAATACATGACAGGTACGTTAGGTAGGGTCGTTAGAAATGAGGAGAAGCCTGGCAGTGGGCAGCCGCACTCGTAGGGAGAAACTGTTGTTCAAGGCAGCTTTATGTGCTCATTATGTGCGCAGAACTGAAAAGAGCGACGTGACGCGATCGACGGGCGAACTAAAGACGCTGTCCATCACATCTGTGCAAAGCTTCGTCAGATTTTCACTGTCGCTTCCATTTCGCGACCGACGGGATCTTTCTCCGAATAGCCCTCGCAGATTCCCCCAGAAACCGAAAGCTATGAACCGTTATTAAACTGAGTGAGGATATATAAAGGACTTTGTAACCCACGGAACAGTTTTGTTCAACATAGCTATCCTTCTATCCGTTACTTAAAAATAAACAGTATTTATAGCAAAGTTGAAACTGTTAGTGTTTTATTCAGGTTGTATTCGAAAATTGTTGATTTGCGACGTGAAACAGTGGCATGTTGCAGTGAAAATAAAGGAAACAAAGATTTATCAGATAGCGCTAGAAGGCGAAATTTCCTCAACAAAAGGCGAAATAAAGAACACAAAACAATAATATACGAGTATAAAACATAGTTCAAATACTTCGTCGAACTCACATAAAACATGTTTTTGTTATTTATAAACAACTTCGCATTTATCAATAATAAGAGTAAACTCTTACCTTTGAGCATGGTGAAGAACGTTCTGCTGAGTTCAAAGTAACAACAATAATTATGCAGACTTTTCTAAGTTTGTGCTTATAAACTTTACTTTTATCAAAAGTAATTGCTTTGTCTACTTAAAAGCGCAGAAGTTCCGCAATCAATTGTAAAAAAATGCATGTGAAATCTTATGGGACTTAACTGCTAAGGTCATCAGTCCCTAAGCTTACACAGTACGTAACCTAAATTATCCTAACGACAAACACACATACCCATGCCCGAGGGAGGACTCGAACCTCCGCCGGGACCAGCCGCACAGTCCATGACTGCAGTGCCACTAGACCGCTCGGCCGCGACCAATTGATTTTTATTATCTATAAAATGCAGTTTATATTCCTTACTGATGTAAGATATCAAATACACTAACACTCATTGATGTGCAGTTCTAATTATGTGCAAAACAAACAAGCACACAAGAAATAGACAAAGAGAAGTCCTCGGTTCCCAGTTCAAAAATGGCTCTGAGCACTATGAGACTTAACATCTAAGGTCATCAGTCCCCTAGAACTTAGAACTACTTAAACCTAACTAACCTAAGGACAGCACACAACACCCAGCCATCACGAGGCAGAGAAAATCCCTGACCCCGCCGGGAATCGAACCCGGGAACCCGGGCGTGGGAAGCGAGAACGCTACCGCACGACCACGAGATGCGGGCAGGTTCCCAGTTTCTCTGTTACACACTCATCTATGTTCCTTTCCTTACCAATGCTACCAGTACTATGAGTAATCCTACAATTTAGTACGTCATGTATCCAGTGTACCAAAACTATGAACCATAGCTTTGCTAGAGCAAAACTCTAATCCACACCATTTCGATGAGAGAATCGATCAAATTACCTATGGAACATGTAACTAAGTAGCTAACTAACTACGCTACAGTCGTCAAGGTAATCTAAGGAATGGAGGTCGCATTCGCCACCTGTCTGCGAATCGTGTAAACTTCGTTTGTGTGTTGTCGTATTCTGCTTATGAATCGAGTTCTTTGCGGCGGTATATCAACATCAGCCCAGCACCTGCCTAAAAGAGTGCGGAAAGCCGTTTAAAAAACCACACTCTGGCCAATGTACCAGCATACAGTCGTTAGTGTGCCGCGCGGATTCGAACCGCATCTGCCTCACATCCCAGTCCCGCAAGCTAGCGTCTGATTCACCAGAGGACTGGAATGATATAAATATTCACATAGTATGCGACTATAGTATGAGTGATATATGAGTGAACTGTGAGGAAAGATATCAGGGTGACACGCTGCAAAGCGCTACGTAGCGAAACGAACAAGCAAAATCAATTTTTGCGAAATGAGTTCCAAGAGATGTCTCCATAATTCCGAGATAATTTAGCAGATTTGCATGTAATTCCATTTTCATCATACGATATTAAATCCACATTGTAAAATCTGAAATGTACGGCGTACATATCCCAAGCAATAGCGTAAAATGACATTCCTGTTAGTGTTCTGTATATTATATACGCCGGGCTGCTACCTTGCGACGCGGCTACCGCTCTTACAGACGTGTACCGCGGGTAGCCGCAGCCATGTCCCGATAGTAACACTACCCCAGCAGATCGCACGTAAACAGCTGACATCAACACAACTCGCCGGGCTGTTTTCAGACAAGGCTGACAGCCTCCATGGCATCTGGTGGCGCCAGCCTCGCAGATGTGCGCCGTGCAGACCGGAGTAAATAGCACTATAATCACGGGCACCACTTTCCTACGCGACCAGATCATCAACTCCGCTCCGACTTTGACTCCTCATACTAGCTATCAGTTCACCCCACCCATTCCACCTCACCATGGTTACCTTTCTATCCCCTCCCCACATTCCCTTACCCCCTTTTTTCCCCGCCCCATATCCCCATCAATTATTAGCCTCACAATAACCCCTCTTCCTCACGCCCTCTTCTGTCCCAACAGTCACTCCTACATCAACACATTCCTACCCTCCTCAGCGGCCAACATTTTCTGCTACAATAACAAACTCCCTATCCCAGGGAAGATCATTCAAATTTTAGTGCCAGGAAAGTGCGTCTTTTAAATATCAGTGTTTGGGTGCAATGCTTTAAATCTTTATAAATGCCCTCTTACTAGGTTTCGTTTTACCTTTTATTATTATTTTTTAATTACAAGTGCAAGAAGTCATATTTCTTATGTATATAATGTAAGGTGGACATATCGTTTTGATTTTTGTAGGTTATATGGTAGATGTGCACGTCAGAGAGAAAGAGAGAAGTAAGACTGAAGGACTGCGCAGTTAGTTTGTCGGAATGATTATTGTGAGTTATTTAACTTTGTTTACTTGCTCAGAGCTGAAAGATGACTCCACCTCCCTGAATCATGCATTAACGTATCAATTAATTGTTCACTTTGTTAAGCATGGTATTGTTCAGATCAAAATGGTTCAAATGGCTCTGAGCACTATGGGACTTAACTGCTGAGGTCATCAGTCCCCTAGAACTTAGAACTACTTAAACCTAACTAACCTAAGGACATCACACACATCCATGCCCGAGGCAGGATTCGAACCTGCGACCGTAGCGGTCACGCGGTTCCAAACTGAAGCGCTTAGAACCGCACGGCCACACCGGCCGGCGTGTTCAGATCAAGGTTATGTGTGAAGACTGCGTGAAGTTTTTTTAAATAAATCTATCATTCTAAAATCGTCTTGGAATACCATTTCACGGAAATATTTACTCTCCCGATCCCACTTTTGAAAGGTGGTTATCATTATACAGGATGTTACAAAAAGGTACGGCCAAACTTTCAGGAAACATTCCTCACACACAAAGAAAGAAAATATGTTATGTGGACATGTTTCCGGAAACGCTTAATTTCCATGTTAGAGCTCATTTTATTACTTCTCTTCAAATCACATTAATCATGGAATGGAAACACACAGCAACAGAACGTACCAGCGTGACTTCAAACACTTTGTTACAGGAAATGTTCAAAATGTCCTCCGTTAGCGAGGATACATGCATCCACCCTCCGTCGCATGGAATCCCTGATGCGCTGATGCAGCCCTGGAGAATGGCGTATTGTATCACAGCCGTCCACAATACGAACACGAAGAGTCTCTACATTTGGTACCGGGGTTCCGTAGACAAGAGCTTTCAAATGCCCCCATAAATGAATCTCAAGAGGGTTGAGCTCAGGAGAGCGTGGAGGCCATGTAATTGGTCCGCCTCTACCAATCCATCGGTCACCAAATCTGTTGTTGAGAAGCGTACGAACACTTCGACTGAAATGTGCAGGAGCTCCATCGTGCATGAACCACATGTTGCGTCGTACTTGTAAAGGCACATGTTCTAGCAGCACAGGTACAGTATCCCGTATGAAATCATGATAACGTGCTCCATTGAGCGTAGGTGGAAGAACATGGGGCCCAATCAAGATATCACCAACAATGCCTGCCCAAACGTTCACAGAAAATCTGTGTTGATGACGTGATTGCACAGTTGCGTGCGGATTCTCGTCAGCCCACACATGTGGATTGTGAAAATTTACAATTTGATCACGTGGGAATTAAGCCTCATCCGTAAAGAGAACATTTGCACTGAAATGAGGATTGACACATTGTTGGATGAACCATTCGCAGAAGTGTACCCGTGGAGGCCAGTCAGCTGCTGATAGTGCCTGCACACGCTGTACATGGTACGGAAACAACTAGTTCTCCCGTATCACTCTCCATACAGTGACGTGGTCAACGTTACCCTGTACAGCAGCAACTTCTCTGACGCTGACGTTAGGGTTATCGTCAACTGCACGAAGAATTGCCTCGTCCATTGCAGGTGTCCTTCCCCAGTCGCGAGTCATGGGCTGGAATGTTCCGTGCTCCCTAAGACGCCGATCAATTACTTCGAACGTTTTCCTGTCGGGACACCTTCGTTCTGGAAATCTGTCTCGATACAAACGTACCGCGCCACGGCTATTGCCCCGTGCTAATCCATACATCAAATGGGCGTCTGCCAACTCCGCATTTGTAAAAATTGCAGTGACTGCAAAACCACGTTCGTGATGAACACTAACCTCTTGATGCTACGTACTGATGTGCTTGATGCTAGTACTGTAGAGCAATGAGTCGCATGTCAACAGAACCACCGAAGTCAACATTACCTTCCTTCAATTGGGCCAACTGGCGGTGAATCGACGAAGTGCAGTACATACTGACGAAACTAAAATGAGCTCTAACATGGAAATTAAGCGTTTCCGGACACATGTCCACATAACATCTTTTCTTTATTTGTGTGTGAGGAATGCTTCCTGAAAGTTTGGCCTTACCTTTTTGTAACACCCTGTATGTTACCACATTGCATCATGTTGTATACAACCGTTTGAATATTGATTGGAAATTTTATCTAAAAATATGAATGTAGCTTAGCCACTGCCTGCTTGCTGTTTGGTGTTGTCATTTCAAGAAATCTGCAACAATGTTATCAAGAAGCGAGGTAAATGGAAATTTTGATTATGGCCAGATAACTGTACGTTACTTCAGGAGCACATTTAATATAAAGACAGGTTGCATTCAAACCAGTTACAGTTCAGTTCAAATTAGGTTCTGTTTAGTCAAAGGTTAGCATACGAGTTTAAGTTGGACAACAGTTTTTGGGTGCATAGTTTTGGTAATAAGTCGACTTTTTATGCAAAAAAAATCATTTCAAATATCTTACCTTTCTGTTTCTTGTTTTCTTCTCATTTAGTTTTTGTTGTCATTTGGCCGAAGATCGGGTTGACTGTACCTCTGACACGCAACCCCCCCCCCCCCCCCCCCGTCCATATGAGGCGTGGTGGGTGAAATAACAATAAAGAAAAGAAATCCTGCGCGAAATAATGTGGCCACTAAAAGCCACGTCAGCATCCATTTTCTGGCTGGTATTAAGGCCGCCGCCCGACAGCTCTGCAGCCAGCGCACGCTCCGAAGTCAGCGCCGACCACATCTGCAGCCCACCAGACGGAGTGGTCTTCGCCCTCGCCTCGAGCAGTAGCTACTTGTCGCTCTCTGGACTTCAGTCGACCACCTTCTAGTGCAATGTTGTGCTCGACCTGCGTCCCAGCAGCACTCGAGTTCAGCACTTTGCAGGACTTTCGTCTCAGCCGTGCACGAGCGCAAAGCCTCGCTACACGCTACCGCTAATCATTCTCGGCCTCCTACTGCTCACCGCCAACTATAGCTTTCATGGGCCTCGACATTGTGAGCATCTTCCAGGCTACGTCAGGGAATAAACATTTCAATTTGTTTTCCAGCAATGTGGACACTCACCCCCAAAGACTATGCATTGAGTTCCGTTTCTTGGTCAATAAACAAACAGTTGTTGTCGCTACATGTGTATTTCAAATATCGCCTGTCTCATCTCTCGGACACGTACTCCGAACTTTATTTACTCATTTATTGTATTATAAAAAACTTCCGTCACTTTTTTCTGAAGCAGGCTGTGCATAACATTGAATATTCTTTGTATAACAGTATTTTTCTCAGTTTACAGTTTTGATAATGCACTAATTAAGACATTAATTTATGGAATATAAATAAACAAAAAGTTTATATAAAATCATATTTAGACACAATACGAAATAAAAATAAGTAATGAAACAAAAAAATACTTTTTTTAGTACTGCGGAATTTGGCCAGTTATAGACCGCTTAGAACCTAAGACTATGGTACGGTCTTTTTCTTCTTATTTCCACAGAACTTCTTCATGAGTTGGCTGATGGCCTGACTCTGTTCATTTGACATCACTCTCCTCGGTTGTCGTTTTTGTTGTTGGATAGCAAATTTTGTAGTATTGATCAGTACCCCAAAATTTTCTTTGTCCTCTGTCGTGTAGTCTGTGACGTTAAACTTCCTCAAATTCCTTCGCATACCTTCCAACAAACCGGTGGAGGTTTTTTTTGTTTTTTTTTTAATTCGGAAATTAAATTGAAAATTTTGTTGGTTAGCTATTGCCAGTCACTCTGTAAATACACTGTAAAACTTAAATCTTCTCTTCCTTATTGTGTTTGTGGTTGTTTCTATGTTTCTGCATAGATCTTCATTTCTCCTCTTCGTCCAGTGGTTACCTTTGTTGTTCCGTGGTCTTCAACTTTTTCTGGATATTTTCCTATCTTTCTTTTCCAGTTATTCGTGTTCACCTCTTTTAATCAGTGTTAAGTGCTCATATCTGTATTGTGCTTCCGATTTAATTATTGTTGCATAATGTTTAATTTTTGCCTGGAATGATACTGATCTTTTATTATCTCTGTTTCGAGTAAGTTTGTATGCTAATTCTATTTTCTTCGACCTTTATTTATTTGTGGTTTTATCTAAGCAATTTGATTGTATCTATTCTCCCCAATACTTAAACTTATTAAAACCTATTAACTCTTTTTTCTTGTTTTCGTGTTGTGCTTGTACGAGCTTATACTGACCTCTATTTATGGTCAATTATTCTGTTTTCTCATACGATATTTGTAATCCGATTTTAGCAGCAAGGATGTGAAGCACTTCTATTAACATATTTGCATCTCTTTTGTTCTTAGTAATTATTGCAATATCGTCAGCAAAAGCTCGACATTTCACCTCAAATCTTCCTCTTCCTTCGATGTTTTTATCTTGTAGTTCTTTATCCCATTCTCTCATGACCTTGTCTCAGACTACGTTAAAGAGAATCGGCGAGAGACCATCGCCATGACGAACAAGTGCATTAATTCGGAAGGATTCAGAAACTTCTCCTAGAAATTTAGCTCTGGACGCTGTGCCTCTGAGTGTCTGTTCGACTAATTGTCTGTTTTTTTCTTTCGATACCTCCATCTTCCAGGGTTAGGAATGTTGTCTCCTTGTTTACAGAATCGGAGGTTCTTTTGAAATCGATGAATATAACGACATTTTAATGTTCCGCAATATTCTGATCCTGAGAGTTTTCAAGTTAAAAATTTGCTCTGGGCACGATATTTTTTTCTGAGCCCTGTTTGCTACCCGTCAGTTGTGTGTTCTGCTTGGTCTTCTAGCTTATTTTTATATTTAAATGTATGAAGGTAATTTTTATATCTGATGCCACAGCCACAAATTTATTAAAACATAGTCCCATTTTTTACCTTGGTTGTGTTATGATTACATTAATTTATTTTCACACTATCAGCTGATTTCGGGGATGTGCCACATTTAATTGCTTACTCTAAAACTAAAGCCCGCAGCTCATGGTCTACTGGACAGCGTCGCTGCCACTAGATAGCGGGGCCACGGCTTCGATTCCCAACCGTGTCAGGGATTTTCTTCGCACGGGGACATGGTGTTTGTGTCGTCTTAACCGTATCAGGTCATCTTCATTTCGAAGACACCAAAATCATCGAAGTGGCGTTAAACAGAAAGGCTTGCACCAGGTGGCCAAACGGCCCAAGACGGTGTCTCCAGGTCAGCAATGCCAGATGGTCAGTTCATTTCATTTTTCCCAAAATCAATGAATAACACATCAATAACATTTACAAGCGTATGATTAGGCACATAATCGAAATCAGCTAACATTAAAAAAATAAACTACTGTTATCATAATAAGGTCAAAGTGAAAAATAGAACTATCTTTTAATGAATGTCTGACGATGTTTCTAGTGTCTAGTTGCCTTTGGCTTTGCGGATACCTCGGTCTGTTCGAGTTTCCCCTGCACTGACTAGGTAAGTAACCTGCACTTTTAGGCACTTGTGCACTTCTTAAGAATGTATTCTACAGTATGCGTATGCCAGCACAACTTCATTCGTATTTCACACATAATATATTTGATTCAACTTGACTAACATCAAACGCTTAAGAATGTCATTGTAATTAATTGTCCATTACTGAGCGACTCGAGAAAACATGGAGTCATCATAGAGCTTCATATACGTTCTGATATTAAAATAATTGCGAGTAAGGCAGATGCCAGATTGATATTCATTGAAAGAATCCGCAAGAAACGTCGTCTATCAACAAAGGAAGTAACTTACACTCATTCGACCAATACCTGAATATTGTTCGGCATTACGGGATACATATGAGACAAGGCTGATAGACGAGATAGATGGGGTCCGAGTAAAAGCAGCACGTTTCGTTACAGATTAAGTCAGTAAGCGTGAACGCGTCACGGAGACGCCCAGCTAAATCCAGTGGCAGACACTTCAAGAGAGGCGTTCTCCATCACGTTATGGTCCACTATTTAAGTTCCACAACCACACATTCCTAGAAGAGTCGAACAATATGTTGCTTCCTCCTATGTATATCTCGCGAAAAGACCATGAAGATAAAATTAGTACGATTCGAGCCCACACGGAGACTTACCATCAATCGTTCTTCCCGCAAACCACACTCAACCTGAACAGGAAAATGGGGAAGTGACGCTGGTACCCTCCGCCACACATCGTAGAATGGTTTGCGGGGTATAGATGTAGATTAAGATTACTGGTTACTAAGTGTATTTATATTAAACTATATCACAATATACATTAATAGAAGCAAAAACGTTGTAGTAAACATTGGTCCGCAAACTAACCGTTTACGTGGTAAGTGCGACTGTGTGGTTACAAGCTGCCCCAAACATCAGGTTGAAATATTATTCTAGTTACTACAAATGCAATTCAAATATAAACTTTTTTATTAACTACCCACCTAATTGGACTCATTTTATTGTTTCCTGAACACTCGCGTCTGTTAAAAGACTTATTCCACGCGGCGTTCTTGAATTTGGTTGTAGAACTGCACTCGTTTCTCCAATGAACTACGGATTGTTTGCAACGTCCGCGTATCACCTGGTAAAGCATACTACGGTTTTCTGCTCCAGTTGTTTAACCGAATCAACGGAAGTACTCTTTATTTCAGTTTTTGAGATGACCCCAAACAAAAAAATCCATTCATTAAGTGGATGTTATGTATAAAATAAAAACAAGAAACGTAGCGCAAGGGTGATCATTGGTAGAAAGAATTATCGGCCAATACAACGACAGTGATACTGTTATCTTTACATCTAGCTAACTGGATATGATACTCTTTATTTCCTTTTTTTTTCTGACTGGTCTGATGCGGCCCGCGGCGACTTCCTCTCCCGTGCCACCCTCTTCCATCTCAGAGTAGCACTTGTATATCCTCAAGTATTTGTTTGATACATTTCAATCTCTGTCTTTCCATTCAGGTTTGACCCTTTATAGCCCATCTACTACCATGTAAGTCTTTAATGTCTTAAATATACCACCTTGTCACTCCGTACCTTCTTCTGCTTCTTTTTCATTCAGTATTTTAGAAATTTTCTTAGTTTTAACAGGGTAAGGTCACATCTATTTAAAAATTTCATAATTAATTAGTATACTATTTGTTGAAGCAGTGCTGCTACATTAGTAGGTAATCGTTGATAAGATCTGACTAACTGTCATATCAGATCAACTTGGTTAGCACAGAGTTCACAATTGAAAAAATTTTGACGGATATCTTCTACTCGCAGTAGTTGTTATCTCGAACTTTTATTTCGAGTAGATTGCCAAAAATGAGCTATGATTAAATCTCACGCAAATTATTGAATTTATGAACTTATAATTTGCCTTAATTGTGTGCAACCAGGGATTCCAGAGAAAGTTTGGCCATTTTTCTCGATAGCATTTCGTTTTACTGTGTATCAGTGATTGATCTTCTTCCCACTGGCGTCTTGTTCTTCCATATAATGTCATCTTTAGGTCTGCTGGTGGTAGCAACATGTTTGTAGATGTGCCGTTTTGAGCGGCGGTCTACGCTAAGTATCGACTATTTCGTTCCATGTAAGGTTAGCGTGTCCTTTGATTCACGTAAGTGTTACCTTCTGCCCGAGATTTTCGTTTTCCTTGTTGATTTTGATAACGTCCGTTGCCAGTGGATTAGTTTTCTTGAAGCGCAGATATCTGTACATCGGCGAGCAAGCGTCTATAACCTGCTAAGATCAAAATATCTTTTGCTGTAAGGTTCTGTAAATAATGTAAAGCTGTATATACGGTGGCTTCTGCAGAAAAAGTGTAAGTCTCATGGGGAAGCGAAATAAAATCCTTGTCACGCTATCCACTTTACCATTACCTGTGGTTGTGAAGCCCTCAATACACATCACGAAATACTCCCGAAAATCGTCAGCAAGGTAGGTTTTTACTCATTTCTTTGAACTAATATTTCTGTTGGAAAGAAGAAAACGCCGGCTGCTGAGTTTTTTTTTACGCCGCTGATCAGAATTAGGACATGTTTGCGTTCTTCGAAAATAAGGTAAAATTTTCTTCAAATCGACGATTTTGAATATAGTACTGGTTTTTTATCACCGTTTATACTCATTGTTCATTCTTTCCTCCCTAAGACAATGTTTCGAATTTCTGTATTTGTAGGTGGTCACTTGTTAAATGTCTGTTTCATTTATCTTCCGTTTTTTATTTTTGTTATTCCCATTGTAAGTAGTGTTCCTTCTTATTGTCTTGTTGTTTATGTTTTCCAGGCATTTGTTTGCTCGCAAATTCTCTGGAGAATTGTATAAAGCAGCCGAAAAATGTATGAGCTTTATACTACAAAGATACGTACTTATTCAATTTTCTATTAGTCCATCTCGTCCTTCCCCCTATCTCTGTCCACCATCTTCCCCTCTCTCTATCCATCTCCTCCTCTCACCTCTCTCTGTCCACCTCCCCCCCCTCTTCTTGTTCATCTCCTTCGCTTCCCTCCCTACTCTCCCTCTGTCTGTTCAACTTCTCCCCCACCTCTCTGCCTTTCGCTTCCTGTCTCTGTCCATACCCTCCTCTTTTCTTTTTCTAACAATATCCTCCTTTCCCGTCTCTTTATCTATTTACCCCTCACCTATCTCTGTCCATCTCCTCCTCTCCCTTTCTCTGCTTCCATCTCCACGTCCTCCACTCTCTCTCCAAGTTATTACACTGACCCCATTAGGAGAATGGTTCAAACCTCTAGAGTATTTCTTTTCGCACTGTAACTTTTATGCGTACCAAATTTGATTGAAATCGTTCTAGCTGTTTAGGATGAAATCTTTACCCACGTCTTTGCAAGCATAAGCACATGTCACCTGTCTGTCTAGCGAATTTTGTCCAACAGTTTCATTCTCACGCAGCTCAATGTTTATGACATCGCATGCCTGAACTATGTGCTGTACAATGATATAATTTTGCGTGTTCATCCAGTAGCGTATATGCCTACTGTCTGCGAAATGTATTGTAAATAGGATTGGTAGTAAAAAAGCAATAAATTAAAACGTCATACACGATGCGGCAGTTTCTCAGGCATCTCAGTGTTTATGGCGCCATTTCTCTTGACCTATGTGCTGCACAAAGACGTAAATTTTCTAGATATTCAGTGGTAAACGTGAATACCGTCTGGAAAATGTGTCGCGAATATACGAGGGTTGGAACTTTAATACTGGCAACTATTAATTTACAGCTCGTAAAAAATAGATACGCGTTTCAAAATTTTACTGACCTTCAAAGTAGTCACCAGAATTGTGTATAACAAGTTGTCAGTGATGCAGAAAGTGTCATCAATTCTAAGCTGGTCGTAGGTTGTGTTCCAAAAATGAACAGCATAGAAACAGAAGTGATGACACTTTCTGCAGGAACTGGGCATCATTTTGCAGGACAATGCTCAAGTACGTACACTGCAAGCTGTTGCTGATTTGTTTGACTGATGTGGCTGCTAAATGTTATACCACCTACTGCACTCCCCGGACTCAAGCCCTCGTAAGTTCAACTCGATTTCTAAACTGAAGGAAACACTTCACGGCATTCGCTTCAGAACTGCTACAAATTCGTCGCGCAATAGACGGCGCCGATCGAACTGTCAACACAGCTGGCACTGCTAAGAGTACCCTACGACTTCCACACCGCTGGCAACAGGTTATACACAATGCTGATGACTTCTTAGAAGGTCAGCAAAAATTTGAAACACGTATCTATTTTGTACGAGCTGTAAATAAATAGTTGCCATTATTTAAGTTCCAACCGTCGTAGTAAGTAGTAAAGTAGTAACAAATTGAAGTCAAGCTTCATGTGGAAGTTTTGTAGCGAAAATGTAGTAAATGTAAACTTCTTTCCTTGCATAATTTTGTGGGGTCGCAGCGAGAAATAATTTCGTAAAGGTTAAAGATTAAGTATAAAGTTCATTGCAAATCACCAAGTACTGAACCACTAAAATATGGATATTGTCGCGTTGGGGTACACTGCTTATTTTCCCCATGCCGCTTTGAGAGGCGGGTGTTTCCTAGCCCCACAGTGATTCCAGATAGGAAACGATAGGTGTAATATGTGTACCAAGGTTGGACGAAATCGGTCCAGTGGAACTTACATACATCATTTTTATAATAATACAGGAATGCAAGAAGAAGAAAGAGGAGAAGAGGACAGCACAGAAGTCAAAACAAAAAGTTAGTGCTTTGTAGAATGCGTGCAGCCGAACCAGCTGGCAGAAGATGTTATCCTACCCGTTCCAGTCGGAGCTAAGAACCGACCAGCTGTCCACGGTTTGCAGATCTGACGACGAGATGGGCGCGCAGCGGTACGTCTCAGTCGCAACCTACTAATCACGGCTCGTTAGCGCAATCGGCGACAGCGGGTGACAGGAGAGCTGAATGGGCGGTAACTGCGGTGAAAGCACCGGCGCGACCGGAGCGCCCCAGCGGGCCACCGGGGGTTTCCACGGCTGTGTGTCGTGGCGTAGCGTGGGTGTAGCGACGTGGTGCGGCGCGGCGCGACGCGGCGAGAAAGCGCGGCCCGCGATTGAATTTTAAGCCGTGGGAGTTACGCGCCGCCATAAATTCGCACCGTGCCCGCCGACGACGTTAATGAGCCATTAGCAGGGTCGCAGGTCGCTCCTTCCATATGCTAATTCTCCCCCCGCCGATACAATCTGCACTTCGTTACGCTCAAAATACGGACGCGATATTTATTGTTCCGTTCCGACACCCCGATGTGAATTGTGCGCTGCTCAGACGCGGCCGCGGCAATGAAATGCGACCCGGTCGCCGGTCGGCTGGCTTTTAGGGGCAGGCCGGCGCGACGAGGTTGGTCGCAGAGGCGGGCGGGAAATTGCAAATGGAGTTTATTTATCCCGGCTGTCGATGAGCCGGCGATGTGTGTTGCTCGGGATTAAGACGTCGGCGGCCAGCGCCGGCGGTCGTAAAGCACCAAGCGCTCTAGCTGCTACGGGGAGGGTGGTAGGAGGAGGGGTGGGGAGGGGGGCAATAACCGATAATCTCTCGCGTCGCCAGTCCGAGATTTGCGATCAGAAACGAGAACACGAACACGCACCAAAAGTGCGGCCTGTCTGCCTCTCGAGTCTTTCTGTGTGGGTATTTTTTCATGACAAGTATAACACGTTCCACAGACACAGAATTAGGACTGTAATATACAATCTCCGATTAAGCCTTGGCAAAGTTCAGAAGAAAATTATTTTGCTATGCTTGCGTCCAGCAATGTAAACACTGTCCGCCGCAAAAGTTCCGAGGCTTATTTCATTCCTGGCGTATATAATACGACAGGGCACTGACCAAGGTGTAAGCTTGAACTAACAACTCCAAACAACAGATGTGCATTTTTTAATGTATTTCCCTTTGGAATTAACCATCTAGCCAGAGAAGCGAGTAGTAACTGCAGTTTTGGTATACATTGTGATAGATACAGCATAGGCTTTAGAAATTACATTAATTCCAGTTAAACTTTGTGGTACAATTTGTAATTTGACACATTTAACACAGCCCATGTATCACAACTTCTCAAGCTCAATCCTTTGTGTCTGACTTATAACTGGATTTCAGCTTCTTGCAGAAATCTGGAAATACTGATATAGTCCGTTGTGAACAGCTGCCGAAACAAAGATAAAAACATTAGATGGAGGTTCAAATCGTCGTTCGCTCGTCGATTTTCAGTCATTTTCCTAGATTACTTATAGCGAATGCCGTGATGGTTCCTTTAAAGGACACAGCTGATTACTTTCCCCATCCTTCCTCAAATCGAGCTTCTGTTCCGTTTCTTGGCCGTGCGGTTCTAGGCGCTTCAGTCTGGAACCACGTGACCGCTGCGGTCGCAGGTTCGAATCCTGCCTCGGGCATGGATGTGTGTGATGTCCTTAGGTTAGTTAGGTTTAAGTAGTTCTAAGTTCTAGAGGACTGACGGCCACAGCTGTTAAGTCCCATAGTGCTCAGAGCCATTTGAACCATTTCTGTTCCGTCTCTAATGACCCTGACGTCGACCTGACGTAAAACCACCATCTTCATTTTTTTCTCAACGCGCCAATTTGTCAGTAGCTCTCCCCTACTCTTTCAGTCCAGAGAAGTCTTCTGACTTCCATGAAGGACTGGCACTTCTGAGAGAAATGGAGTTGAGGGAAAGAGGTTAGTAATTACTCAGGTATCCTTTGGGGTTTTCTTTTTTTTTTACAGAATAAAAAATTCTGCTGCGTACTGAAGCACTGTGTAGTGTAAGATCGTGCCAGATTGAAACCTTACTGAGTCGACTCAAAATAACTGGGACTGCTCGCATTAGCGTGGAAAAGCCACACACCTGCCTCTGAGTCGCAGAATGGCACACACTTTTAATTAGTTCGAAACTTCATTAAATCGTCAACTATGTTGTAGAACGAAAGCTTCATTTTCGCAGTTTGCCATAATCAAAGTACTTCGGATAAATTTCCTTTACTTTACGTCTGTCGTCACGAATTTTTTGTTATCAGACTACCCGTTTCGGTCTATAATGATCATCTTGTCAGTTCTATAAAAACATGTCCTAATGTACTGCAGCCATTATGGTATCGTCAAATGTTAAACACAAAATTAGCAATGTTTAACATCTGTCGATGCCACTATGGCTGCAGTACATTAGGACATGCTTTTTTATAGAACAGATCTGAAGATGGTCATTATAGACTGAAACCGGTAGCCCGATGAAAAAAAATTTGTGACCACACACGTAAAGTACAGGAAATTTATTCTATATTCGGGTCACCTTTTTATTTGCGACCATGTCGCAGCTTTCACGTCCGTGATCAACGGTGACTAGAAAGGTTAGGAGAGCTCAGGCTCCATCGTCCACAGCTCGTAGTCTCGCGGTCGCGTTCTCGCTTCCCGAGCACGCGGTCCCGGGTTCGATTCCCAGCGGGGTCAGGGATTTTTACCTGCCTCGGGATGACTGGATGTTTGTGTTGTCCTCACCATTTCATCATCATTCATGAAAGTGGCGACACTGGACTGAGTAACGGTTGGGAATTTAAACGGGCGCTGATAACCGCGCAGTTGAGCCCCCCGCCCCCCTCCCCACAAACCAAACATCATCATCCCCAGGCCCCATCCCGAACATCAACGCGATGCTCCTTCAAACAAGGGATTTCTGCTTTATGCTTCTAATATATATGGGCCATTGGATTTTATCATGTAGCAATCCTACCCAAACAATGGCAAAAAAACGACGAAAAATTTAGTACTGTTTTGACACTGGAGAAATTCGTAAATTGTACTTCCCATGCCATGTTCCGTGTACGGTGTGGGAAGTGTAAGACAGGGTCGTAAGACCTTTTCGGGAAATACTACTGTTCTAGAGATCTAATGGAAGTGCACATGGACACAAGTACGTCAGAGATCCGCTTTCAGTTATCCAGCATCCAATTTGGCAACAAGTCATTTCTGGACCAATTCGACAACTACTACACTCGCTTATCCAGTGAGTTTATTAAATCCACAAATACGTAGGGGACTTCACAAAGTAAGCTACACGTTTAGTCCAACGCTAAGACCATTACACAGCAAGAGTGGCGCATTGTCAGAAGCGAATACTTGTTACGGGTGTCCTGCGGAGACAGTACTGCCGCGGTACTTATAACTGGTGCAACACAGTGTGCGACTGAAATGATGCGACAACTGGAAACGTATTCCGAAGTTGAAGCAGGCGCGACAGTACCATTCATCGGGAAAATCTGTCGATATATGGACCAAACGGAATGTCGATTCCAGCAGTACTGAAATGGTGCCAACATTCCAGATCTAGCCCTATGTCACTGCCATCTTTTTGGCAACGTCTGACGGGGAAAGAGATTTTCTAGCGATGGGAAATTTCAAACATAGTTTTCCCAATGGCTCCACCAATGTGCGGATTTCCATCGTTGAGAAATTGGGCGTTTGGCAGAACGTTCCGACCGTTGTTTACGAAGACGGGGGTGCTACGTTGAGACATGGTGTCATGTATCTGTGTCACTTTGAAGTGCAGAAGAGCATTCATAATAACGATGGTGAAGTCACTTTCGGGAGGAGAAGAGTTTCAGATATCACTGTTGCATTGCTGACTCAGAATTTCCCGCCCACATTCGTAAGCGGCATTTTGTTTGGTGAAGGGTCCAATTTAGGAACCTGCTCTTTGCTGTGCTTTGCGTACAAATTTGTCAACGTGCAATGTTAATGCAATACTGTACGTTTTTGCTGAACGCAGTGGACGTCCACTACAAGCAGCAGTGTGTATGTATCCTATAACGTATTCTCTGTTCTCCGTGGCACAGAACTTAAATGGGAACCATCACATAGAAAAATGTTAAGGTGACGGCGAACCGAATACCGATTTGTTGGCAGAACACTTATCAGGTGCAACATATCTCCAAAAGAGGTTACTTACAATACGCTTGTGCGTTATCTTCTAGAGTAGTGCTGCGCGGTCTACCAGATAGGATTGACGGAGGACATCGAAAAAGTTGAAAGAAGGGCAGCTTGTTTTATGCTGTCGCGAAATAGGGAAATAAAATATCACGGACATGATCCGCGAGTTGGGACGGCAGCAAAAGTGTTGTTTGTGGTGACATGATCTCTTCCCAAAATTTCGATCACCAACTTTCTGCTCCCAGTGCGAAAATATTTTTGCTGACATCCGCCTACAAACGGAAAAGCTATCATCGTAATAAAATAAATCAGAGTTCCCACGGAAAGATTTAAGTATTCGCTTTCGCCGTACGCTGTACGAGGGTTAACAGTAGAGAAATAGCCCGAAACTGGTTCGATGAACCTCCTGCCTGGCACTTATGTGTGAACTGCAGGGCAGTCATGTATTACATATAAATGCGGAATGCAACACCTGGCTGTCTCCGCCGCGACGAATTCTTTCTTCGTGAATCTTTGACCCTGGAGAACCCACACTCTCTGCTAAGAAAGTCACTGACTGTACGTGAACACACATTCCACACAGTGCGACAGCTGTCAGATAACATTCCGCAAATCACGATATAGTTCCCTCTCCGTTGGTAAATACGACGAAGAGGAGCTCACACAGGCGAAACTGCCTCCGCAGTGGGTGCTGCTTTAGAAGGCGCTTTGAGCACAGCCCTCGCCCTTTGGCGTGTTGCGATGGAGTCCGACGCGCTACAAAAGCGCGCGCGCTCTCTCTCTCTATCCTCAGATCGGCTCCCATCTGACGATTAGCATGCCGTTCCGGAATGCAAATACGGCTCGCCCAGCTACGCGGCCTTTTGCAGCCGCAGGAGCGGGACCATTACGGCGCTGCATTATCCACGCGCAGTTTAATATAAACAGCCGGGCCGATAGCTCTCACAATGGCCGCCAGTGCCGGCAAACACACTCACACACACGTGTCGATGTGGAGAATCGCATCGCACTCACGCTAACGGCGAGGCGAGGCGCCTCTTGAGAGCAGAATGGCCACACCAGGCGCCTGCCGATGAAGGTCGCGTCCTCGCGCTGTGCTCCTTCCACGCTCATCGTCAACAGGCTATTCTAATAATCGCCATTCTTTCAGCTCCCACGCGCGTTTCTCAGTGGAAACGCTTACGGCGACGGTCTCACCTGCTTACTGAGGCGCCAGATCGCAGAGTAAGACGATTACAATGTTGTTAGTAACTGTGTAACAGCGGAGAAATACGAGGAGTAATCATATTGTTTTAACTTTCGGCTCGAAGAAATAAAGAACGTAATGAATTTGTTATTTGTTTACAGAGACATGTCAGGTAGTCCAGATACACACTGGAAGCCCTACGCCACATCGCTAGAGGCGCTTAAACAATATGGCCGTCCCCATCTCCAATTTATCAGTGGCTAGCGCCATACTGTATTCGCGTATCCAGCGGCTAGCTGCGGTACTATGGCCCACGGCCTCCAGCGTGTATCTGAACTGCCCAACAGGCACCTGTAAACAAATAATAAATTAATTACGTAACTTTATTTCTTCGAGGTGAAAATTAAAACAATATGACCACCATCGTATAAATGCACACTTGCAGTCTTTGCGATGGAATTTCAGGAAACGTTTGCAACCGTCAGTGTCTAGCTTTTGGTGATTAAGGAAGGAACCTAGAGGAAATCCGCGAAGATCAACTGCGGATTCAAAACCTTCTGGCACCTGGAAAAAAAATTGTAACTGTTCCAAACATCGCTTCCACCTCGTCACTAGGTCACATCATCATTGAGTCGTGTCGTACTGAATCGCCTGAAATATTTTAGTGTAATTTGCTGAAACGTTAGGTGGTTCTTTATGGGTCGAACAGGTGGTAATACATGTTTTTCAGTGAAAACAATAACTGCTTCATTCAACGTAAATGTAAAATATCTTGCAAATTAGAGATAGTATAGTAAAAAGTATATTATTGTGGTAAAAATGAAAGTAACCATACCATTAATCAGACAAGAATAATACACTTACTGAAAAAAGCTTAACAGACGATTCCTAGCATCACTTGCGCAATGAATGAAGAAAATATGAACTGTACATTTTATTACGCATTCCATCAAAAGAGATACACGTGATTGAGGGCTGAATGACATACATTTTGAAATTCATGCATATGATGAGTAACATTAAGGCCGGTGTATCAATTAAGATCCAATTTTAAATAATGCCCATGCTCTGGAGGATGATAGCGTATGTTGAACCTTCTGTTAGTAAGGACTCGACGGGGCCAGTAATCATTTCACCTCCGATTTTTTCTCTTAATTTTGTGATGTCTCTTGACTACTACGTTGGACAAGCTTTAGAAAGTGTGTGAGAGTTCTACAAACATCTAGATAGCCTGTAAGCAATTTATTGCGTATTATATACGCTTCGAAAACGCATTTAATCGTCTTTAAAAGAGCATTTTGGATTGAGCATTTTTCTAAACATAAGAGCCAGCTTAGAACCCTTGTTATTTTTTACAGAGCTAAATCTCACATGGACGCGAACATGTTGATGCTGCTGAAGAAAACATCATCCTCTTATGCCTATGAAGCAACTGTGCAGATGAATGTCAGCCGCTTGACAAGTGTGTTTTCAAATCATTTGAAGATTTCTGCTACGATGCTGTCGTAAATTGCTGGTAAACTGCAGGAGTGAGAGCTGTCACACGTGTGAAATTCGGTGAGGTCTCCGAAGTGCCCAGCTAAGAACAATGAGACCAGCTAACTTGACTGCTGGTTTCATGGTAATTTTAATAATTCTTTCGATCCTCAGACATTCCCAGTATCTGTATTTGAACCTTCAGTTTTAACGGAGCGTCCTATTAAAACTAATTGCAGCTACTAATTATTTGACCTGTCATCTGATAATGCAGCAACTGACAGTCCTCATGAAATTACTTATCTAACGTTAGGGAATCATTCGACCCGTGACATTCAGAAAACACCACCCATTAATAATGCTGCAGAAATATCCACAATATCTAGCGCATTTACTAAAAGTTTTCAATATGTGTTATCTTACCCCAAAACTGTATCACGAAGAGCACTTTGACGCGAGGCTGTACATACCAACAGAAAAATATATATACCAACAGCAAAATAATTTCTATGTCTTCGTTTGCAGAAAAAGGAACTCATACAAGTATTAGCGGTTCACAACAGAAAAAAAGGGGAAGTGCCACAGACAAAACCAAAACTTTTCGATCTAGAGAAGCAAAATTGTTGGGGAACCAACCAGGACCTAGTGGTACCAAAAACAGAAAGGTAGCAAAGGAATCATGGCATTGCAAAATCTGTCGAAAGGATCTGGTTTTAATATGTGAGTGGCTAAGCTTGAGGTGCATGGAGTATATTCATGAAGAACCTGTGATTTTATGTCCTGAAGATACTAAGATACTGAACATTTTATCTGTCCTAACACTGAGGATGACCTCTAAAGCAACAAATGAACATTTAACTATCAGTTTAACTGGAACTTTCATACTTCACTTTACATTTGTTTTTCTTCCATAGATTTTTCTGTCTGCAAAAATTGCATTACAAAAATGTAACGACATTTAAGATTATGCTATCTTTTATTTTCTAATCACTGGGCCTTATTTTAGAATCCGTGGTTTTAATAAGGCTCACTTGATAATTGACTCTTAATTTTTTACGCTAGTAAATAATTATGAAATTCTAAAGTTTCTCCCCGCCGCCTCCTGGCAATAGAGAAATAATTATTGGTTTTCTATTTCTACATATGGCTGCCCAACCTAAAATGGGCCTTAATCGATACATATACAGTACCTTACATATTTATTTACAGTGGAGCACCAAAGAAACTGGTACAGGCATACTTATTCAAATACAGAAATCTCTTCTGAACAGCACGGTGCAAGGCATCCCAGATGCCTGGGACACAGCATCTCCGAGGTAGCAATGAAGTGGGACTTTCCCGTAGGACCATTTCACGAATGTACCGTGAATATCACGAATCCGGTAAAACATCAAATCTCTGACATCGCTGCGGCCGGAAAAAGATCCTGCAAGAACAGGACAAAGACGACTAAGAGAGCCGTCCAACGTGACAGAAGTGCAAGCCTTCTGCAAATTGCTGCAGATTTCATTGCTGGACCATAAACTAGTATCAGCATGTGAACCACTCACCCTTCTGAGTTTAAACACTTCCGCTGGCCGCCAAACTCCCGAGACATGAACATTATTCAGCATATGTGGGACGTTAATTTTAATTTTAATAACCAACAGCCTCAGTTGCACCGTTTACCTAGAATTTACCTAGGTTTCACTCGGGATAACCCAACCTTCTTCAGAATAACAGCAACTACCGTTTGTCCATAGTGGACATCGTCAAGCTAAAACTGCAAATCCATAAATTATCGTCAGACTTAAAAACTTACCTGAAACTGCCTCGGTCCCACTTTGTGACCGCGATGCGGCAGCCACGAGTGCTGTAATGTTTTAGCTTGACAATGTCCACTATGGACAAACGGTAGTTACTATTATTCTGAAGAAGGTTGGGTTATCCCGACTGAAACCTAGGTAAATTCTAGGTAAACGGTGCAACTGAGGCTGTTAGTTATAAAAATTAATATTTATGTAGTTGCTGACAGGGCCGCTAAATGTTGAAGATGTTTATATCTGGGATGCCTTGCACCGTGCAATTCAGAAGAGATCTCCATCCCCTCGTATTCATACGGATTTATGGACAACCCTACAGGATTCAAAGCATCAATTCCCTCCAGCACTACTTCAGACATTAGTCGAATCCATGCCACATTGCTGCGGCACTTCTGCGTTCTCGTGGGGGTCCTCCGCGACATGAAGCAGGTGTATCAGTTTCTTTGGCTCTTCAGTGTGTAACTATAACACAATTTCCCGAAACTGAATTACTGAATACTTGATCTACAGGCTACTGTTGTGTATCGTCTTGCTGAGACTCCTTTGATTTACAGGTATTACGGAATGTAAATACTGTAGGTGTAGCAACAGAACTGCAACAGGAATGCGTGAGTCACGGCTACGAAATGTACGTTCAGGTCAGATCACTGCATGGACGTGCACTCTCTTAGTTATTTCACTCCGTGTCCGGTAAAACTAGGCATTATGTGTAACAACGCAAGTTGTCATACGGTTTGCTGTAAAACTTGTATTTCAGCTTGTATACTTGGAGCCGCTGAGACTTTTATGTCGTCCATATATGATACGATCTTAGCAAGAATGGTGCTGTATATGGCACGAGTTACGGCGTCCGCTACAGAAGAGGTTACTGGAGTGCGACAAACTGGCAATAAGGGCGGGCGCTGCGCCTGCGTTTGGACGGAGAAAGAGGTTCGCCGCCACTAGGCCAGTGTCTCTGGAAGTGGAGGACTCCGTCCAGAAAAAGCTGCCGAGGGGCGATCGTTAAGTGTCCCTTGTACGGACGAGGTGTCCGCCGTGCGCGACCCGGCCGCAGCCCAGCAGCGGATCTCACGTATAGGCAGCGATGTGGAGTAACAGGGACAGACGTGGAGACTGTGCCGGACACATTTCAACTCTGTTCCTACAGGACAGCACAAAAAACTTTCACTACTTTATACTGCGTTGCGCCGTCTTTCCATAAACAATGAGTAAATTTGACGATACTGTTTAGTTCACGACGTACAGGAACAACATTTTAGAGTAATGTGGAGGTAGAAAAGGAACTGTGAGAGATACAGAACTCCGTTCTCAAAATGTTGAAATGTTACGGAATGACTGTTACGGAAACGTTTCATATTTTTAGTACGAGAAGGGGCTAGTGAGCGACTAACTGATCACAGCCACTTAATTTTTTTATGGAATAAAAACACAACTAAATTATCGCCATAACTTACTGCCAAGACAAACCTTACACCAACTTGCAGAAACCACTGACAACTGAAGTGCATTTGAAAGTCAGGTAACAGAATATTACGTATCAGTATATTTTGGAAGATGTTGCTAGTGGGTTTAACATAAATTAGTGTCCTATTGTTTCGAGGTGCTAATTGGAGTAAGTTAAATCGAGTATGTATTGCCATGGGAAGAGAGAAGAAGGAAGCTGCGGCTTTGGAACCTGCTAAAGAGACTAATAAATTCTGAAACTTGTTTCACAACTTCGTTAACAAAGGAAAATTTGTAACTCCACACCAACATGGCCATAAAAATTCTACAGCAATATTCACTATAAGGCCAAAGTTAGACAGTAGGAGACATTTCGTGTTAATGCTGGGTGGAAATCTGTTTGTGTAACACGAATTATGTTTAACAACTATTGTAAAGAATAAAACAATGCGCGAGCAAACGATGCGTGTGCGTGTGCGTGTGTGTGTGTGTGTGTGTGTATGTGTGTGTTCTCAAACTACACGAGCCTGTACAGTCGTGTTTCTTTCGTGCGCTTCTTTAAAATAGAAGAGCGTGAAAGATTTCACGTAGTGGCACATTAGTAATTTTTATGAGCTCACCGAGTTTTATTAGTTCGTAGCCCATACATATCTTTTGGTCCATCTACGCAAAGGCAATAGCAAAATCATAACTTTCGGAGAGTAGGGCCTACAAACGTAAATATGATTTGCACATTTTTGTTTATGCCCTACAAATAATGTTATCTTCATAGATAGCGTTTCATGTGAGCAGAGATGAAAATCAGAGGGAGCCAAATCCGGGTTGTATGGCGGGCCATCGAAAAAAACGCTGTAGAAGTGTCTTAGTTGTTCCGGCAGCGTACTGCCGACAAATCCCATTAAGAAGGAAATGCATGACATTTACGTTATGTGGGCTTTATGAAATCAGGCGAAATGTCACAACAGGCAACGATTCTTGGCGGGAGACACTATTGTCTAGGCATCATTACGTGCGCTCAGACCTGAAAAGAGCGATGTGACGCGATTGACGGGCATGCTAGAGACACTGCCCAACACATCTCTGCAAAGGTTCATCGGATTTTCCCTGTGGTTTCTACTGCACGCCCGATCGGACCTTACTTTACGAATAGCACTCGTACTTGCAAGTATTCCGGTTTGCTTGAAATTGTATATAATCTTGTTTCCGCATACTGTTCCCCGGGACATTTTGGGGCCAAAAAGAAAGCAATATTATAAAACTTTTTAATACGACGAAAATAACAGCTTTTCTGTCACTTCTGTAGGCCATGAATTATAGCTGGTATTACGGCACATAACCGACGCCTGAAAGTGTGGGAGGAAGGGATCGCTAAGTGTTTGGCCGGAAGTGTTGCGACGGCTTCCACGAGTCAGCGTCTAGCAAGGGCTTCTGAGCAATTACTTGGCCAAGACGAGCGATAATTTGGAGCCAATTAACGGCCCCGTCACCACCGACTTGCGGCAGCCCTTTCGCCACGGGAGACGGGGGCGTCGCAGGGGAAGCAGGCCGTAGCGTGCCTAGGTGGGCGGAACGACAAGTTGGCAGGGCAGCTCACCTAGCGGAGTTTACGGCTCCAGCTGCTGGCCGGTCAGGGAGCCCAAGTTACATCTGATAGCTGCCCTCTGCTTTCCCCTCAGGAATATAACTTACTTATTACACGGCGCTGGTTCTCAGCTGCCGTGTCACAGAAAAGACGTGACGTCAGGACTGGACTGCTCCCGGAAGGGACACTGCCTTAGTAACGATGTTATTTACGACTACATGGGCTAGACACTATCTGATCAGAAGTATTCGAACGTCTCTATGCAACGCAGAACTGACCACTAGATGTGGGGAGTACTGTGTTGTCAGTAGCAAACCAGTAACAGGAGAATGGGTCGATCCAGAAAGCTCAGTGATTCGAATGTGTACTTTCACCTGAGTAACAAATCCATCACGAGTATGCCAAGCTTTCTAAAATACCCAAGTGGACTGTTGATGATACGATTGTGAAGTGGAAACACGAGAGAGGAGCTACAGCTAAACAAAGACCACGTAGACTTTACGTACTGACGGAGAGGGACCGTCGAGCAGTGCGGAGAAAAGTGGAAAAAGGCGCATGAAATCAGCGGAAGGGATCGGTTCTGAGTTCCAAAGGGCTAGTACAATGACTGTGAGCAGGGAGTTAAGAAGAAGGGGTTGCAGTGATCGAGCTAGTGTAATGAGTGTGTGTAAAGAGTTAAAAAAAAATGGGGTACAGTGGTCGAGCAGCCACTCATAAAAAACACATTTCTCTAGTCATTGCTAAGCGACGCTTCTAGGTTCTGAAAACAGCGATGCCATTAGACAGTGCATTGGAAACAAAGCATTTGGATATATCATACTACGCGCTGAATCGGAGAGGAAAGGAATAGGTGGAAAACACTGACAAGGAGAAGAGACAGGATGGTAGGACATTTGTTAGGACATTAGGGAATGACTTCCGTGGTACTAGAGGGAGCTGTAGGGGGCAGAAACTATGGAGGAAGACAGATATTGGAACATATACAGCAAATAATTGAGGACGTAGGTTGCAAGTGCTCACTGAGTTGAAGAGGTTGGCACAAGAGAGAAATTCGCGGCGTGCTGCATCAAAGCCGTCACAAGGAAAAAAAAAAGAAAAAAAAAACACTATACACGGTGGAAAATCAAAGGAAGCGTTTGGCTTTGGCGAATGCCTCGAGAAATTTACCTGCCGTCATGTGTAGCCCCAACACTAATGTACGGAGGTGATAATGTGGTAAGGCAGTATTTTTCTTGGTTAGCGTGTAGAACCCTTACTGCGCTTAAGAAAATGCTAAATGCGGAAGGATATGAACATATTTTACAGCTTTTCTTCTGTGTAATGATGAGGAACAGTTCGGAGATGATGACTGATTGTCTTGGCATGAAAATGCAAACTGTTATAATTTAGCATGGTTTGCAGACAATTTTCGTGAAATGCACTGGCTCGCCCCAGGGTCCCAAAATAAAGTCAATGGAACATCTTTGGAATAAGTTACAAGCTCGATTTCGCTATAAACACCGGTGCCCAACATCACTGCCTTCTCTGGTTTAGGCTCTTGAGGAAGGATGGACTTTCATTCCTCTACAGTCAAGCTGACACCTTATCGAAAAGTGTCCCCAGAAAAGTTCAAGCCGACATAACGGCGAAGTGTGAATCATTAATAGATGTCCGGATTGTTCTAGTCAGATAGTGTACATTGTTTATTGGGTAAAATGGTTTCAATACTCAAGTCATTCTGAATAGTCAGTATTACTTCTTAGCCAGTACGTAGCTCAGTATGTAGTGGAGACGCACATTTCCTCAAGTCACTTTCTGAACAGCAACGGATGCACCAGCGTCCCTCCATCACCGACAGGCTTGACATTTCCACATGTCTGGCAGTGAAGTTCGGCAAAGAGCAGATATGTGTAGATATGTTGTTCTACGACGAAGGAGTGTGCCCTCTATTGCTAGCTGTTTGAGTGCCAGATTACGGATCAAAAGGTCTCGAGTTCCATGATGGTCGGTCAGTCCTGGGATCTGTCACTTTTTCTTCCATCTCTCTCAGTTTAACGAGAACAATACTGAGTTACACAGCGGTTCGGAGCCCCGGTTAACTGTAAGTCGTCCTGTCTGTGGAAAATCAGTTTAAAGGTCGGAGGAAGGCAACGTATCCCATTTACAATAGGACCATGCCTAGTTCAGCACTGCGCTGATTAGTGTAAGGGATGCAGTCACGAATGGATGAACAATCTCTCTAGGGAAGCTGGCTACTCTTCGAGGCGGAGTTATTCGTTATCGCCTATGCGCAGACGAGTATCCACGAAGATGTTACAAGGATCGTAGCATCTACATTCATCCAGACAGCGAAGTAGCTCAGATATCTCCATCAGCCCCTGCGGCGAGATCAAAGACCATTGCAGATTGCCATGGAGCGCTTCTGAGCCTAAGGAAAAGCAACAGCTGTGGGTTCCTGGCCACTGAGGAATTAACGGTAACGAACTAGCTGACAGGATGGCCAGGACATGGGCGATTCCATTTGTTGGCTCGGAACGTGTCTTCACCATCATAAAGACGAAAGAAATATCCAAGCTGTGAAGCTGTATCCAAAAACAAACAAAAAACATGATAGGCTAATGATATCGAAACCATGTTTTAAGAGGCATTCTGCAGAACTAGGTTTGAACAGGAGGCAGATTAATCTGAGATAGGTGTAATGACCGACCAGTGGTTCAAATGCTGTGAGCACTATGGGACTAAACATCTGAGGTCATTAGTCCCCTAGAACTTAGAACTATTTAAACCTAACTAACCTAAAGACATCACACACATCCATGCCCGAGGCAGGACTCGAGCCTGCGACCGTAGCAGTCGCGCGGTTCCGATCTGAAGCTCCTAGAACCGCTCGGCCACAGCGGTCGGCAGTGACCGACGATGTAGACTGTGTGCTATGGGGAACGAAACTGCGCCACTTCTGATCTTCCAGTACGAAGCACTAGAGGCCAAAAGACACATAATTCGATGGATATTTGGAAACGAAGGAACGATCGGTCCGAAATAGGAACCACAGTGAAAATCCGAAGAAGCTTTGCACAGATGTGTTGGGAAATGTCTCTGGTATGCCCGTAGACATCATCAGGTCACTATTCTCAGTTCTGAGCGCACAATGTGAGCGTAAAGATGCCTAGAATATATAGTTTCCCGCCAAGTATGGGCGCCTGCCGGAAGATTTCGCCTGATCTCATGCAAACCCACATATCGTAACTATCGTGCATTTCCTTCTTCATGACAGTTCTTGGTCGCTCACTGCAGGACCTACGAGGACGGTGAGGCAGCGTTTTCGACGGGAATTTTTGGTTCACCCACCATACAGCGCGAACTTGGCTCCCTCTGATTTTCATCTCTGCTCAAATGAATCGCTAGCTATGAAGACAACATTTTGAGGAAAACAAGCTGCAGTACAGTGCAGAAAATTGTCGGGGAACACAAGAGGCTGCCTTCTATGACTTGGGCATTGGAAAGTTGGTGCTAAGCTACGATAGATGTCTATGTAGAGAAGCGACTATGTAGAGAAGTAGCCGGAAGGTGAGCTAACTGCTGCAAATAAAGCAGTTTTGATTTTCATTGTGGTTTCCGTTTCGCGACAGCTCGTTCGTTACTTTCCGAATAGCCCTGTAGTTGAGCCATTAATTCGTGAAGTAAATGTGGCTAACAGAGACCTAGTAAAGAGGCTCTTACTGCTTTTTAAGGATACTGGTTGACTTTTCTAGAATGACAGTTTGAGATACCGCACTATAAATTCAGTTTCGTTGTGTGCAACATGGGGCTAAGACCGCTGCTATTTTGCCTTCCCGGTTAAATCAAAAGCACTGTGGCATTCAAACCAACCTTTGGCTTGATGATAGCATTACCTTAAGCCAAAAGAAGACATACTCCAAGGCGACCGCGCTATATATACGTCATCGTCACCGTTCTGAAAAAAAAAAGTGAGCATGTTGACGGATTTAGCGACGGCGGGAAAGAGCCGCTTCTTGCTGCGTCATGCGTCGTCACTTGTTCCACACCGGTGAAATTACCTGGCAGTCCGCCTGTCGGAACACTGGGGAAGGCGCCCCGGATTTAGTGCGACCGATGGCGCGCGCGATTGTCGCTCAGACGCGCTAATTGCTTTCGCCGGCGCTTTCAGCGCGGGCCAGCGCGGCTGCTGATTGAGTCGCCCTAATTAGGAACGGACGCTTTCTTCGGGCAGGAAAAGGCGCCAAAGGCCGGCCGAGTTTCCAGGGCGGGGTACATTTCACACGGCCCCACTGCGTCCGCTCGGCGAACCGCGAGAGCGATCGCCACCGCCGCTCTATCGCGGCTGCGAAAACTGCCGGTTTAATTAACTGGAAAAAAGTACAGCTCGTTAAGCTGATTTCGCTGCTGTAAATAGCGTGCCGCCCTCAGTAAGTGGAAGTGAAGTCGTACGCGATCTACGCAAAATCGCACTGCCACCACAGGACCGGAAAAACTTCTGCCAATATCAGTAATTACCCAAGCAGCGCCTTAATGAACGACTTCATTAATGATGATCATTAATCATTAGTATCGCTAACATGTGAGAAGTACGTAATGTAGAATTAACTTCTGGGTGTGACGGCAGATGGAAGTGTGCCAATTGTCAACTATCACAGAAATAAAGTAATCGTCATTACTCCGTAACTACTCACCAACAGACATCGGAAAAAGCAAACAAATCCGATTCGGAATTCACCAGGGAGGCCTATTATCACAAATATTCAGTTTACCTCCGCTATATAAAAAATTGACGAAAATAGTCCTAGATTCAGATGACAGACCTATTGTGATACCCACACGTTAATATGAGACGACATGAGTCCTGAGCTTCTCCCGAAGTATAAAATGTACAAAAAAGGGAGTGTAGCTCGGTGACGTCTTCGACAAGAGTCAATATTTCGACAGGTGAACATCCCGTCACTTTCACGGCATCCTCAGAAGATTGGACTACTCCGGCCAAGAACCTTAATACGGCATATGCAGTTAGACAACACAACCAACGAAAACAAACAGCACAACCACACAACCAAATGTGACTAATGTCGGAAATTATAGACAGAGAATAATTTTTACCAACTGATAAGCAAACAGCGTTCACTCTGTCCCTCTGTCCAGGGAGAGAGCAGGATAGCAAGCAGAATTTAAGTAAAACCCCCGTCTTTATTGGTAGGGTCACTTGCTTATTTTATCTCAGGTGCAGTATTCGTTATCGACAACTTCTGACGCTGGTCATCTTTTGCTGTCTGTGGTGCTATTGTTAATTACGTGTGTGTGTGTGTGTGTGTGTGTGTGTGTGTGTGTGTGTGAGAGAGAGAGAGAGAGAGAGAGAGAGAGAGAGAATGCGTGCGTTGTCGAAGACATCACCTGGCTGCATTCCCCTAAGTTCTGCATCTACATCTATACCCTGCAAACCACCGCGAGGTGCATGGCAGAGGTTATATCCCACTGTGCCAGTTATTAGAGTTTGTTCCTATTCCATTCACGAATGGAGCGCGGGAAGAATGATTGACTGAATGCCTCTCCGCATGCAGTAATTATTCTAGTCTTATCTTCACAGTCTCTATGTGAGAGATACGTAGGGGATTGCAGTATATTCCTTGAGCAATCATTTAAAGCCACGTCTTGAAACTTCGTTAATAGATTTTCTCGGAATTCAGTTCCTTCAGTATCTCTGTGACACACTCCCACGGATGTGCCCATCTGGGGCACATCCGAAGGTACTTTTACACCTGACTATGACTCTTCATCCAAGATAACATGTTGAGTCCTCCCTACCAAAAAGTTCTCAATCCAGTTACAAATTTCAATTGATACCCCATATGATCCCACTTTCAACAATAAGCGTAGGTGTGGTACAGAGTCAAATGCTTTTCGGAAATCAAGAAATACTGCATCTACCTGATTGCTTTGATGCAAAACTTTCTGTATGTCATGTGAGAAAAGTGCGAGTTGGGTTTCACATGACAGACGTTTTCGAAATCCATGCTGGTTGATGTCGAGGTGGTCAATATGTTTAAGCTTAGAATATATTCTAAGATTCTAGAACAAATCTATATCAAGGATACTGAACAGTAGTTCTGTGGATCACTTCTACTACCCTTCTTGTAGATGAGTGTGACCTGTGCCTTTATCCAGGAACTGGGCACGGTTTCTTGTTGCTGGGCTGTTAGGTCATCAGACGACATGTCATGCTCCTGAGTGCAACATCTCTTTTGAGGGTGATGCCTCCGTTTTTCAGGCGGAGAGGAGAGGACATGAAGAGCACATGGGCACTGTTGCAGGTGTTCGACCTAGAGTCAGTTTTAGGAGCAGACTAGGGTTAGTGCAAGGCGCCTAGCTGCATGTTTATGGTCCAGGAGACACCAGCGGCTGTCCTTACAAGGAGAGGACCTCACTGGTACGATCAACTTTTTGCAACCACCTACAAGGTGGTGTAGATTAGGAACCCAGGTATCGCACCCTGAAGCCGTTCAACATGGTGGACCCTCGTTTTTTCCTGTTATCAGACTCAGAATGACAAATATATTCTCATTTTTGACGAAATTGGCATGCAAAATACTTGTCACGTTTCACGTTACACACAGTTTTCTCCAGCTAAATATGCTCTTGATCGCAACACACACTGACAAGGAGAAGTCCCCAATGATGCAATTGACTTTTTGCAACCATATATATGTTGGTGTAGGTTAAGAACCCAGGTATCACACCCTGAAACCATTCACCTTGGTGGCCCCTCGTTTACGAGTAAAGCCGAAAAACAACATGTTCCGCTAGACCATTAAATTAACAACATATTTTACACTGCGACAGTAGCGTAATGGCTAGTGTGCCGGACTCGAAAACGGAAGGTGACGATTTCGAATCCTGTTACGTTCCAATAATATTCCTTTCCTTTTAATTTTTGTGACTGTTGCACGATCAGTGTAAGTACTAATAACTATTTCGATTTTTTAGTCCCTTGATCGGTATTTTTAAATGGCTAAATATTACACTATATATATAAAAAAAGAATTAAAACCGTATGGAAAAAATTCCAAATGAAAAAAGAATGACAGGAAGAGAATACGAGAACAAATAATAAAGTTAATAAAATGGTTAATGACTTAGAAAGGATTTGAAAATTTAGAAACATTGCATCTTAAGCAAATTAATAGAGAAAAATAAAATTTAAAAGTAAAAGAAAATTGTTATAACGTGACAGTATTCGTACCCGCACCATTTAGTTTGGCAGTCCGTTACGCTATCCATTACGCTACGGCGTTAATCAAAAACATGCTCTTAATTTAATTTTCTAGCGGAACAGGTTAAATTGTTTCTCGGCTTGCCGGCCGCGGTGGCCGAGCGGTTCTAGGCGCTTCAGTCCGGAACCGCGCGACTGCTACGGTCGCAGGTTCGAATCCTGCCTCGGGCATGGATGTGTGTGATGTCCTTAGGTTAGTTAGGTTTAAGTAGTTCTAAGTTCTAGGAGACTGGTGAACTCAGATGTTAAGTCCCATAGTACTCAGAGCCATTTGAAGTTTCTCGGCTTTCACTCGTAAAGGAGGGGCCACCGAGGTGAATGGTTTCAGAGTGTGATACCTGGGTTCTTAAACTACACCACCACATATGTGGTTGCAAAAAGTCGATTGCATCATTGAGGAGCTTTCCTTGTCAGTGTGTGTTGCGATCAAGAGCATATTATAAGTTAGCTGGAGCGAAAGCGTTACGGAAATGGTAGATAAACTCCAGTGGAAGACTCTGCAGGAGAGACGCTCAGTAGCTCGGTACGGGCTTTTGTTGAAGTTTCGAGAACATACCATCACCGAGGAGTCAAGCAGTATATTGCTCCCTCCTACGTATATCTCGCGAAGAGACCATGAAAATAAAATCAGAGAGATTAGAGCCCACACAGAGGCATACCGACAATCCTTCTTTCTACGAACAATACGAGACTGGAATAGAAGGGAGAACCGATAGAGGTTCTCAAGGTACCCTCCACCACACACCGTCAGGTGGCTTGTGAAGTATGGATGAAGATGTAGATGTAGATGTAACGTGAAACGTGGCAAGTAGTTTGCATGCCAATTTCATAAAAAAATGACAATAATTGTCATTCTGAGTCTGATAACAGGAAAAATCGGTGCGGTTATGTTACTGATATTATGAACCACATGACTGGCAGAAGGGTGCCCTGTATAAGTTGCACATCTCTATTAAATCAGTGATGGCTCTTAACGGATTACGTATGTTTCTGGGGTACATGCAAATGTGCAGCATATTGGATTTGAGACAGAGCTTCGGCGAAGCAGGTCCGTGACCAGTGGACGGGACCGTGACCTGGTTGCCATAAGATTCTTGGAAGTGAGTTCGGCCCAGAACCCACAGGGGGCGGCAGGCGTTGCCCTGCCACAGAACTGACTGCGCCTAATGCCCAGCCGCAGAGCAGTACGGCGCCGTGTGCGCCGCCAGTCGGGGGCCCTTTTCATGTTTTCTGACTTCTTTTGGAGAAAAGCACCTGCCGCTTGTAGGAAGCACGAGTCACAGGAAACAAATTCTAGCCTCGAAATATTGGTTCGAATCTTTCCTCGGGCATGGACGTGTGTGATGTCCTTAGGTAAGTTCGGTTTACCTAGTTCTAAGTTCTAGGGGACTGATGACCTCAGATGATAAGTCCCATAGTGCTCAGAACCATTTGAACCATTTTTATGACGATTTTATTTGATATAGTTCAATAACTCACCCAGCAGGAGTACATGGAATCTCTGTGTCCTTCATAGTAATATCTGGCGCTATTCACGCCCATTAAATGCCGTGGCAGGCCTGGCAACACAGTGAACACGAACAACACTAATGCACTCTGGCAGCCGTTCTACCACTCACGGACAATTGCAACTCTAATCACATATGCGCCAATGGTGTGTACGTGTGCAAAGTTACATTTGCATACGACCACGTCTTCTGGGTGTTTCACATTTTCTGTCGAGCATTGTATTTCCTCCATTTTTAGTAAATTCATGTAGACTGTAAAAAAGTATTAGGAGAAATTTGTACGATAGTATTATCTCTCTGGCAAATAGTACACTAGCAAAAAGTAAAAAGAGAAATGAGTCACATTAAGGTTACGCGGTTCATAAGCCCAAGGGTGAGAACGCAATATTTAGTAATAAAGAACAGCGTCAGCCTACGCATACTGTTGCCACAAAAGCTCTTACGCAAAATTCTCTGTGCGCTTCAAGCGCTGCCCTCGGTAACCTTCGTGCAGTTTACCTTTCAGGAATTACGGCGACGTGTATGAATACCGGTTGGCTGCGCGGAACGGATTCTGAATGAACGGCGCACATTATAAATTTAAATCGCCACTCTTAGTCTTGTGGAGTAGCCATACAGCGAAGATCGCGTTCTCTAAGCACAAAGCGTTTCGCACTGTATGGCACACTCACAAGGCTACGCACACAAGCTAACACAGTCAACTTTAATCTTAGTGTAGGAAACTTATGTCTTAAGTCTCTGGATATTTCTCAGATACGAGGGTGGAAAATGAACACCGTGAAATTGTGATCTCATATGAATAAGGTTTTATTTTTCATAAGGCCATACACTTGTGCATAAATTGTCTTGAACCTCATTATCGGTACCTCGGACAGCCCCTTGTAGGTACAATTCAGTGTTGAAATCGTGCCTAGCGACGTTGCGAAGAACGTCGATGCTAATTCCAAGTGTTATCATAGTTAATCAAGGAACATTACCGGTAATGCAGAATACACCAATCGCCGTCCATTACGTTACCACAATATCTCAAAGGACGACAGATCTGGCGACCGCCCTGGCCAAGGAGTTGAGGGGTGCATTAACTAGAGAGAAGTGTATACACTGGCATTGCCCTGCTAAAAGGCTCACCTCGTCGATGTTGTAGGCATGGTAACAGATTGTCTGGATGACACTCTGGTTGTATCACACAGTGTTGTGTGTTCCAAAGGTACTACTAGCTACAAGGTGTCAGCACGATGCCCAGAGTTGGTTCTGCACTAAAATAACTGAGACAATCTGGTTGTACATGTTCACCTATTCGACAGTAAAAAGCATCACTGATGCCAAATGTCATCACTAAACGCAGCTTCGACCACTTTCATCCTCCAGAGGGTGTCTAAACTGGCGAGTGATCGTTCGATGAGCCCTCTGCCTGTCTCAAAATTATGAACTGCTGTGTAGTCATTTAGATATTGGCGTGATCAGAGCCCATTTTAAAGCAGACAGTTCATGGGAATCCCAGAGGAGTCTCTAGGTGCATTATTGCTCTTATTTGCGCTGTAATGGCCACATGTCCAGTAATGGCTGCCCACAAAGCGTGAATCTGTGTACCACTCTCGTCCGGAACGAGAATGAAGAGCCTCGCAAACGGTACTAACTATGACACACAGCCGACACCTCAGGTCCAGTGGAATGATCATATATCCCAAGGGCCTTTGGCTACTAACAGGCCCGCAATATGAATCATCTGACTTGAGATATCATACTTATCTTAGCCTTACATATGGTTTACGACAGTGAAGGAAAGGACAAGTTAGCAATAACTTCAGGTACCGGTATTAAAAAGAATGTAGCAAAATTATCAGGAAAAGTAACGACAATAATACGACAAATGAAACTTTTTAATATTTGCGTCTTACACTCTTGTACTGTACAACGTGAAGTCGATTTATTGTAGCTCAAAACAAGGAATATTCTTTTTTACAGACCAAAATCAGCATTATCTATTGCTCTGATACTGTCTGTAGCTTTCGTAAGTCTCATGTCTCACTCTTGTTTCTAAAGATAATCCCAAAGCAATATTTCTACCATTTATTTCTTTATGTTGACTTAATTATGATTTCGCAGGACTCATGTTTCAGCCACTACATGCTTCGAATCAAAAACACACTTTAACATTTAATTGGATGAACTCCCTTCGTGATGAAAGTAAGGAGATACAGTAGCTTCAAGAGTGAAAGTAATAAATTGTAAAAGCGGAGCCAATTTGTGGACTGGTCGTGATGGAGCAATGTGCTCCACCAACGGAAGGAGCAGGCTGGTGGTAGGGGAGGCTCATATTTACGGTTTCCGATGGCAGGTCGAGTGCATCCACACGGAACGTGCGCGAGAGGCTGGGCCGGACGGCGTGGAGGAACAACACACACACACACACACACACACACACACACACACACACCGCAGCGCCCCAACTCGTCCCCTCTCGCTGATCTCCGTGCGTGCAAACTGTAACCTCCTGAGTATTTTTTCTTTTTTACAGGTGAGTTTTCCTTTCAGTAAATCCTAGAGTGGGTAGGGAAACAAAGACTAAAACTTTTGTAAATAACGGATAAAAACAGCTTTGTCGTCACTGTTCAGTCGAAGCCGGCTCTTGATCTTTCTATAAATCATTAATCTCCTATCTGATCTAACGCGGATGACTTTCTTCACTTCAACAGTTATCACGCTAGTGACCTTGGTCCACGAGAACATATCGTACATATCGTTAGGCTGATTATTTCCAGCACAACGTTTCCAGAGGAAAAGTAGAAAGGTGTAGATGTCATTTACTCCGTGTTTAAGGGGAAGTTTTGATATGACCTACGACACGCATTTATTGCTGCAAGTGAAAATCTACATGTTTTGAGCTATTGGCAAATTCACTTAACCACCCATTGAGATTTATTGGCAATAAAACAGATGTATTCAAAGTAAACAAGAGCCTACGGAACAAAGGTCGCTTGCATCATATTTCCTTAGCTACTGGCCGGCGGGTGAACAATACCCGCTTGCATCACTCTCTCTTAACTACTGTGTAGGTTGGGGTAACGTCATGTTACCAGGCTCATTTCTTCCAAGATGTAAGAGGCTCAGAATCTTTAGATCCAAGCTAAGAGCTCCCTCCAGGGAATCATCTTCTACTCGTAATCGTTGAAAATCTTCTTCATTGTAAAAGAGTTTCCATCTCTGTAATCCTTTCATAAATATCATACTTCAATATCACCTCTGTAACTTTTTCCTAGAAATGGAAGAATGCCTCTATGTTGAATACACGACCTTGTCTAGAACAATAACTCGGAACGAATAACGGACATAACAGCAAAACGAATCATTAAGTTCATGTCATCAGCGTATGTAGAGTATTGGCTTTAACTTGGAAGACATTTAGAAGCTAGTGAAAAGGTAATTGTACTTAGAAAGGAATACGCTGGGTTGGTTCCTCTGAAAGAGAGACAGTCTAATTTGTTTTCCATATTTCTCCAGTCTGTGCTTTTGTTCCATCACTATTGACCTCTTTCTCGATGGCACGTTTCTAGATGGAATGGGTGGGGTGGGGTGTGGGAGGTAGGGGGGGGGGGGGGAGGACACAATCGGAGAGCACAGTACGTATGAAAAAAATTGTGGCAACTTTCACTTGCGCATTAAGTTCTATAAATGCATAATATTTATTGGAAATGTCTCGACACCTGGCAACGTCAGCTTCGACGCATTTCAGAAGCCCTCCAATTATAGCAGCTGACAACTTACATGTAAAAACCTAAGGTCTTACGATGATGGCGTGAGAGCGTGTGTGTGTGTGTGTGTGTGTGTGTGTGTGTGTGTTTGTGTGTGTGTGTGTGTGAGAGAGAGAGAGAGAAAGAGAGAGAGAGAGAGAGAGACATACAGGTAGATAGATAGATAGATAGAGAGAGAGAGAGAGAGAGAGGAAGAGGAGAACTCTTACATATTCGTACATTGTAGAAGGCATTGTTCGTTCATTGTTGCTTTGAAAAATGCACGAGATATCAAACGGTGGTCCAACGGATGAAGCCCTGCGTACATAAGACCAAATCAGAGTCGTTATGTACGCACTGAGATGTCTGTGACGAAGAGCAGGTAGCAGAATCTCCACCAGCAGTCCACTCATACTTTCTATGGAGATGTGCCCTCTTCCCAGACGTAAGCTCGACAGTGGGGTCACACAAAGCACGCTGCGAGAAGAAGAAACGCCATTGTCCTCAGTACACGATAGCAGAGCTGAATTTTTACCACGTTTTTTGATCACCTTTTCCGTTTCAAATCTTAGTACTGACGAAGCTGCTGTACTCCCTGAACTGAGGCCTCAAATGACCGAGTAAAACGAATATGACTGATTCATGGGAAAAATATTGCGAAACTATTGTTGGTCTAAGTAAGATGTTGCTAGTAAAACTCCTGTATGGCCTGAGCTACGATGCTGACAGGGAACGTGTGCACTCGTCACAACGAGCTTTCGCCAACATGGAGTAAAAGCGAGGCAACGGCTGTGGTGACGTGTTTTCTTTCCGAGACACTCGAAATGCCACTGGCACATACTTGGCAATAAACACCTGAATAACAATTTGAAGCTCGCTGTCTTGTAACGTGACCTGCAGTAAAGATCTCCATTCTCACTAGTGGTTGGTCATTTAGACATGTTCTGAACGCGGCTGTGCTATGAAAAATAACAAAAAAAAAAAAAAAATACGACGGACATCAATAAGTAATACAATCCCTTTTCTCTCGGTCAATTTCGGTTGAAAAAATGCGGAATTCGAAGTTGGACTCTGTGGAATATTCCCGCTACAGCCACTGTAGTTTCACGAAGTTCCGCTAGGTGGCGGCGTTGGAACAGATTCTTTCCAAGCAGAGAGCTATCACTGAGTTTCTTTCGACGCAAAACCAGGGCATCGCAGATATTTATCGGCGCTTGCAGAATGTCTACGGAGACCTGGAAAAAAGTGAACAAAAGCACGCTGAGTCTTTGTCAGAGGTACCTGTCATCATCGCGACAAGGTCGTGCAAACCTGTCCGATTTCCCGCGTGCCAACTTACCGCACACAGCTGTGACTCCTGCAATGTTGGAAAATGCGGAAACTCATTCGAGGTGATCGTCGAATCACAATCCAGCTCCTCGCCTCTCAACTGGACATCTCTGTTGGTAGTGCTAACATTATGGACCACCAGTTAGGGTACGCAAACGCATGTGCCGAGTGGGTTTTTCACCACCTGACAAAAGGTGATAAAGAGCAATGAAGGATTATTTGCGCGGAACTGCTTGCGCATTAGGAGGGTGATCGTAACAATGTTTTGACGAACATCATCACAGCCGATGAAGCATGGATTCGTCACTTAGCACCGGAAAGAAAACAGTAATCCACAGAGTGGCGCCACATCATCTCTCTTCCGAAGCAAAATTTCAAAGCCGCACACTCACCCGGTAAAGTCATGGCGACGGTCTTATGAGACTGCGAAGGGAATGTTCTGTTTGATGTCCTCCCTGTTGGTGCAACGATCAACTCGGAAATATATTGCGCACCCTCAGGAAACTGAAAAAGCATCAGCATGTTCGTGGCCACTTCTCCACGACAATGCAACGCCTCACACACTCGTGCATCTACAACCTGGATCTCGCACGTTCCGACTTTCATCTGTTTGGCCCAGTGAAATATTCACTCCGCGGGAAGCAGTGCGTGCGTGATGGGGAAGTTACTGATGCAGAAAGACCTCGGCCCCGATGTCGACCAGTAGAGTGGTACCACAAAGTCATATAGCCCCCCCCCCCCCACCCGCTCCCCCCTCCTCCAATAAGGTGGCGTAAGGCCATCGCATTGCACGGAGAATATGTTGAAAAACACGGTTTTGTAGCCAAAAGACGGGGTAATAATATTGTGTATTGGAAATGTGAATAAAACCAACCTCATTTCAGAAAAAAAAATTGTGTTGCATTACTTACTGCAAGCCCTTTTTAATTATTCTTATCTCTAAATCGCTGTGGTTTCTACCAGGAGGAGCCTTGTGTCCCTATACCGGGACCCACTTACGTAAGATAATTTCTTCCATTCCGTACAGATCTGTAAAGTGGGGCAGAAGTTGTTGCACGCCGCAGCAGACGAGAAAAGGCAAACAGACGAAGTGCGCGGCTAGTGTCTCACTACCTCTGGTTTTTCCTGTGTCTCGCCTTATCGGCACGGCGTTTTCTGACGAGCGTACTTCAGCAGACCGGTATCCGTCACTGCGGCGACTGACGGCAGCAGAGTGAGCGCCAGCCGTAATATGGCAGACCGCAGCTTCCCACCGCGCCTGCGCTGCCAGACACCTGCGCCGGCTTAATGCCCGGCCCCGGCGTACATTAAAATTTATCTTTACCTCTGCCTCCCAGGGCACTCCTCTTTAATCACGGTTTATCACCGCGCATTCCGAACGGCCAGGCGAGAAAGAAAGAGCGGAGCAAAACAAACCGTGATGGAGAACCGCAGCTGCGCTCCTTCCTAGAGCGCTCACTGCCGACGTCAACAGAGATTTCTCGGTGCGCACGCTCTCCGGTGAAAGTGATCGGCTGCTCACAATTCGTTGTATTGTAATGCTGTATTTTTGATAACTTTCCTTTCCATGAAAGTACCAGTTCAGCCACGCAGGCGACGAGCAATCTGACAAAGCACTGACTACGAAAGTTACCCAGCGGCTATGTTGGTTGGTTACTGGTTGATTTGGGGGAGGGGGCCAAACTGCGAGGTCATCGTTCCATCAGATTAGGAATGATGGGGAGGAGAGTCGGCCGCGCCCTTTCAAAAGAACCATCCCGATTTTGCCTGAAGTGATTTAGGGAAATCACGGAAAACGTAAATCAGGATGGTCGGACGCGAGTTTGAACAGTCGTCCTCCTGAGTGAGCGCTCAGTGTGCTAGCCAGTGCGCCACCTCGCTCGGTCCAGCTGCTAGAATCAAACCAGGGCTAGGAGGAAGGGGGAAGGGGCAGTTTACGTGCGCTTTCCGTAATGCTTCTCACACGTGACAAATCGAGTGATCATCGTGCATTGTCTTACATTTCACGTCGCCAAAAAAATATGATGTAGAAAAGACACCCATATATAACATCCTCAACCTTGTTACGTCAGCTACTTCTAAAAAGAAAAAGAAAGAGAAAGAACTCTTTGTATTTATAATCATTACAAATCCAGTCACTTATCAATGACGAAGACACAGAAACTGAAAGACATAAGGAAAGTGTGTAGTAACGACCCGGCGACAACGACGACATTAGAGGAAACCGATCGTGGCGTTGCTGAAGTAACAGTGCCATTTTTCGGATGAAATAATTCATGGAAATGACGCAAAACGTAATTCAACATTTTCGTGGAGTCAACTGCGTAGCGAATATTCGTAGGACTATAAGCTGTTACTTATTTATTCCACTAAAAGTTGATTGGCTGGCAGCTGTGTATTTTCTTTTATTTTGATTTTTATCTCACATGCGTACAATCGATTTCAAGACAATATTGCCTCATCTTCATATACCTATGTAAAGCAAAGCATACATGTGATCATCTACATTTCATTCATCCTGTAACTACATACATTGATTAATCATATGCCAATTAAAATAATTATTTGTGAACGTGACACAGTACTCAAAAGTACAATATGTGTGGTATTTACATAAAATATTGTCAGTTGTATAAAATCGTACTTATGATATATCCATATGTCAACCTGTCTCCGTAAAACAAATGAAAGAGTATTAGGAGGCAATATATTGGGGAGTGCGAATAAAATACCACAATAAGTTCTGATATATTCACTCTATTTATCAAAGGGAAGAAGGAGGGAATACTTTCAGAATGCTGTTGTCTAATGTTGTACAAGATGCTATGACTGATATGACTGTCAGACACATATAGTAAGCACATTAGCAGTTGGCGCTCGTATTAAACTAAGCCAACCTATAATAAGAGGGTGAGTCAATAAATAAACTGGAAACTGGGAGAAACACATAAGAGCCGTGTATACCAGCCTGAAATTTATTTTGCTTTTCAACATAATCCTCTTGTAAACTTAAGCACTTATCCCACCTTCGACAAGGCGTTAAAAGCCTGCAGCGAAGAATTATTGTTACAGCGTTCGCATTTAACGAGTGACCCCTCGGTATGCAACAGGTTTATTTGGTTCCTTAAATTGCTGCAGCCCACAAGACCGAAATATCCTGGCGATAGCCAAACACCCTTAGACGGAGAAACAATATGCCATCACCGGATAACCAGAGCGGCCAGGGCGCTCCTTGTTTGTGACTTTTCCTTGTCCACTGCTGAATTGCTCTATCCAACTGAATACAAATTTCCATGAAATATAGTTCGAACCATTACGGGACGAATTTCGCTGTGGTCAGTCCCTCAGCTCACAAAAATCGCGTTTTTTTTTTTTTTTTGTTGGTACACACACATAGCTGTAACTGCACATCATTAAGCATTGGACACGGAATACTGTGTATAGGATACCTTCCACGCGGCATGTGTTGCCACCTTGTAGATACAAATGGGCGCGAAATTGAAAACGTTATGCAGTTTTCTGGCGTTTGCGCTTTATGTGTTGACTCATCCTCATACTTTATATTACATGGCGAAATCAACGTGGGCCAGGGTGATGCTGTCGCACGTATTTTCTACTGTCGCAGATGGAGTACTTGTTCTTCTTTGTGTTTAACTGTCCCTGGTAACACATATAGATAAAACGAACATACGCACTAGACCAATTTGGAACCGGTCTATCGAATGGACTCGAAACATCTGCTTTAAAAATCATTTTGTTTATAACGGGAAACAAACCGACGCCCTCTGCGACGCAGGGAGTCGCACGAGGGATGTGATGATCAGTATTTGTTTGGATTGACTCCAGCTCCACGCTGCAAATCTCAACTGGAAATATCTTCCGAAACACTGGATGAGAGAGATGAAGTTAACTGACGAAATGATCATATGTAAGGCAACTCGTATCGATAGTGAAGGGATTTTAATCTCTGCTCAGTCAGATAGGTAAAGGACTTACCTGCAATGTTTGTCATTTCAAACGAAGGCAGGGACGGTTCTTTCAACAAGAAGGCTGCTTCGCCCGTTACTGCCCAACTGATCTTCGGTAAAAGTGTGGATAGTATCAATGTGTAGCCATTCTGATTTCGGTTTTTGCACGAATATCCTACTTTATGTTAGGTCAGTGCCAAGCAGTGGCGGATACATATGGGGGGCGCGCGGGGCGCACCCTCCCCCCCCCCAACCCACCCTTCCCCGGCCACCTGCGTGCCGCCCACGATGCCACCCGCGCCGCCCCCGAGTCAGCCCGCACGCTATTCGTTCGTTTCTTTCGTCAGTCGACTCGACTGAATAGTAGTTGTACTTCCCTATATAGCACGGGTGTCTACATCATCGTATTTTATATGTTTCTGTCTTCTGTCTGGCACACAGATAGCTAACACATACCTACGAGAAACGTCGCGGCAGTTCTAGTGATCTCGATACGTTATTCTGTCTGGTAATTGTTCGAGAAAAGTCACGTATTTTCTACTGTTTTCTGGTTCAGGGAACCTTCAATACGTAGTTGTAAATACGAACTATTCGCCGAGTAGGAAGCTAGTTTACATTCAGAAGCAGAAATATTAAGACTGAAGAATGAGTTATTAAAAAGAGCTAACTGTAGCAAGTGCAAGTGTGAAGATTAGTCAAGAGCGAGAGTGATCAATTGATTGTGAAGTATTGATAAAAGTAAATCACAGTAATTTCTCAGTAAGAATACTGTTATGAGACTCGTAACAATATTTTTACTAACATCGTAACAATAGTTTCCCATACCTAAATCGTAATACGAGCCATTCTGATTTAGGTTTTTGTACGAATATCCTACATTACTTTAGGTCGGTGCCAAGCAATGGCAATTCGTAATACGAGTTAGGCATGGGAAATTATTTATGCGTATATCTCCGGTAATAGTGACTTCCGAGAAGATTCCTAAAAAGGCATTGTTACTATATAGATCCTCTGTCGAATGCACTGGAAAGGAGGATCGACTTAATGGCTTAGCTCTGTTGAACACTCACCCTGAAATTGACTGTCCTATTGACGATGTAATTAACGAATTTTCCAGGAAGAGTAGGCGCATAGAATTCATCATTTAAGGAAGAGAACCGTAATTTTAACTTTTTTTTTGTCTTAAGAGGGCATTGTCTTGTATATGTTATAATCAGTTTAGATAAAAGTTCTTTAAACTCTGCACGTGACTTGATGATTTTTTATTACGGTGAAAGTAAAGGTAGCTCAAGATATCTTTAGCGCACCCTCCTTGAGGTTTTTCTGTATCCACCACTGGTGCCAAGATAGTTACTTCAATATGGCGTCGGCTGAGAAGTTCCTGCATCCTTGTTAACTGAGATGTACTGTCTAGTTTCCTCCTCAGTGCCTAACGTCATCCTGGTTTATTAGCTCTTAAATCCAACGTTTAACTTATTTTTTGGATGTATTCCAATCTAAGTATTTCCCTGTAGTTTTCGACCTCTACGTCAGGGTTTCCCAACAGTGTTCCGCGGGAAGTGAATAAGTGCTCCGCGAACAACTATTAACAACATTGCAGTTTTTCGACATTCTGACGATAAGAATTACTTTTTTAAAATTTCATTGTGATTTCTGTGTTACTTGTTATGATTTAAAATTGAAGCAATCACTGGATAAAACAAGTTTTCCTCATTTCTAAAAATTTTATTAGCCCTCAAAATAAACAAGGTGTCCCATCAACGTACGAGAATGCTCAAAGTATTCCGTCAGAGGAAACGTTTAAGAACCCCTGCTTTACAGCCCCTCTAGTACCAGAGGAGTTATTTCCGGATGTCTCAATAGACGTCGTATCATCCTGTCCCCTCTTCTTGTCAGTGTCTCCATACATAACTTCCCTCGCCGATTGTTTGGGAGATCTCGTTTCTTAACAGTCGACTAACACCACGAGTCAAACGCATCGATTCTTTTCTTTTCTGCTTTAGACACAGTCAACGCTTCATTTTTATACAATGCTCTGCTCCAGATGTACATGTCACATATTGTCACATTTTCCACAAATTAAGACCGATGTCAGATACTAGTAAACTGCCGCGCGGGGTAGCCATGCGGTATGAGGCGCCCTGTCAGGGTTCTTGCAGCTCCCCCCGTCGGAAGTTCGAGTCCTCCCTCGCGCATGAGTGTGTATGTGTTGTCCATAGCGTAAGTTAGTTTACATTAGGTTAAGTAGTGTGTAGGCTTAGGGACCGATGACGTAAGTAGTTTGGTCCCGTAAGACCACAAGTTTCAAAGTTTTTCACTAGTAGCTGGCCAGAGGGCCCGAGCGGTTCTACGCGCTACAGTCTGGAACCGCGCGACCGATACGGTCGCAGGTGCGAATCCTGCCTCGGGCATGGATGTGTATGATGTCCTTAGGTTAGTTAGGTTTAAGTAGTTCTAAGTTCTAGGGGACTGATGACCTCAGAAGTTAAGTCCCATAGTGTTCAGAGCCATTTGAACCATTTTTTCCACTAGTAAACTTACTTTAGCGACTCATACTCTGTTTACATTTGCTAGTCTGCTTCTTATATCACCCAGTGTATTTCTGTCATCAACTTTGACTGATACTGCTTCACTACATCGTACAGGAACTTGTGAGGTAGTCTTGTCTTTTTTTGGTGTTTCGCCACGGTGTAGAATGTCGGGTCGTCGTCCATGGTACGCTATCACTTTGACCGTCATTTACGAGTACCTCATTGTGTTACGAGATTTATTTCAATAAAAAAGCTTTTGGTTGAATTAGATGAAAGATGCCAGAAATCGAAAAGTGAAGCGGGTAATAATTTATGGTAATGCGTGGTGAAAAGTCAACAAGAGGCACCAGCAGCAGGCTGGAGGGCGGAGGCGTGGGCGGCGAGACCACCTGTTGGGCCGCGTGGGCCGGCCGTGTCAGCTCCGGGCTGCCTAATTTATGGCCACTGTCTCAAGGAGAGTCCCGTAAATCATGGCTGTGGTGGTAAGTGCGCGCGCCGGCCCTACATGGGACGGGACGACGGCTGGGCAGAACCTCCCAACGCCACGCGGTCTGCGCTCTGCCATTACACCGCTGGAGGCCAGTGCGCACCTACCAGCGCGCGCGGTGGCTGCTGTCTCCAGGCTATACGGTGCTGTAGCAGCTTATACGAGCCAGTTTCAGTTTTGTTGCCTTTGCTATCGCTAATGAAGTGTAATTTGCTACACAGACGTGTACAACTATACTGCCGTCCATTAATACTCCAACACCACGAAGGCGGCATGCAATTGGCATCAGTCTGGCACAAAGTTTACTACATGCTCGGATATGCAAATGGTTAGCATTTCAACGCCACTGCACAAAGGAGACAGGAGTAATGCCATCTACATTCTGTATACAAGCAAGGATTACGCAGCAGGTTTTTCATTGATATCGAATTTGAACGTTGTTTGTTTGTGAGAAGCTCGCCTTCTGCTTCGTCTGCGAAGGAGAAACGACTTCCAGCACGTATCAATATTTGACGGCGACAGAATCATCGTGTATGGAGACCGCGGTTTATGTTTCCGCAGTACTGCTAGTCGCGTTCGTCAGCATGCCACGACTGTCACCCGAATGTGCCTAACGCCCCGCAAGATCTCGATGGCCCTAAGCGGTTAGCGCCCGCGAAGGATCGAACAGTCACATCACGTTACTTTAATCCGGAAACGGGTTTGTGTGGTGCAAGACGAGTTCTCGTATGGATTTTCCGACAATGCCCGGAGATCCACGAATTGTCTGCATGGCGACCACTGTGGCGGTTCCCTTTCGCGCTGCACAGAGACTCGTGCTGACAGTGAAGCGCCCAACAACATGGGGCACTGAAGTTGCACCAAGTGGTTTTTAGGGTTCCGTACTTCACTCGGTAATAACGGAACCATCATAGGATCGCTCTGTTGCCCGTCTGTCTGTTAGACAGTTAAAAATTCCTTTCTTCAGGAATGGACAGCCGTATCAAGCTGCAATTTATGTCACATTTTAAGGTGTACGCCGGCCGTGGTGGCCGCGCGGTTCTAGGCGCTACAGTCTGGAACCGCGCGACCGCTACGCTCGCAGGTTCGAATCCTGCCTCGGGAATGGATGTGTGTGTGATGTCCTTAGGTTAGTTAGGTTTAAGTAGTTCTAAGTTCTAGGGGACTGATGACCTCAGAAGTTAAGTCCCTTAGTGCTCAGAGCCATTTAAACCATTTTTTAAGGTGTACAGTCTCTCGGTGGTGTAAGAAGCTGAAGCTTCTAACTCAATGCAGACAAAAGACACGGCCATTTATGTCGTATATTTTATGTTTTCAAACTCACTCGTCACTCCGCAGTCATGATATTTGTCAAGAAGCAGGGTTTCACAGTGCAGGCAAAGGAAAAAAAGTTCGAAAACTTTATTTGCAATTATATTATACCAAAAAACATTTTGTCCTTTGTTATCTTCCTGTGAAGACCTATTCTTCTGAGATATGGGAAATTGTATATTTTGCTTATGTCGATATCGATAACAGGCGAAAATCGTCGAGATTCTCAATTCTCGTGTTGGATGAACCATGCAATACATCATTAAGTTTGTGCGGAACCCTCGGTGGGCGAGCCCTACTCGCACCTTTTCGGACGAGACTCGGTTGTTCATCCAGCATTACGATGAAAGGGGGGAGGCTGTGGGGAGAGCGAACGTTGCCACATTGTATTTGCCATCATATGGCCCTATCTCTTGGCGTGGTGGTATACAGTGCCATTGGGTACACAATACCACCACCAGCGACTCGCATATCCGCAAATACCGACAGTGGACATTACATATTTCACGTGTTACCGTAAGTGGCAGTGCCCTGCTTTCGAGGTTTCCGTGGTGATAACCTTCAACGAGATAACACAAGACCATAAACACCACGTGATCAAAAGTATCCGAACACCTGGCTGAAAGTGACTTACAAGTTCGTGGCACCCTGTATCGGTAATGCTGGAATTCAGTATGGTGTTGGCCCACCCTTAACATTGATGACAGCTTCCACTCTCGCAGGCATACTTTCAATCAGGTGCTGGAAGCTTTCTTGTGGAATAGCAGCCCATTCTTCACGGAGTGCTGCACTGAGGAGAGGTATTGATGACGGTCGGCGAGGCCTGGCACGAAGTCAGCGTTTCAAAACATCCCAAAGGTGTTCTATACGACTCAGGTCAGGACTCTGGCAGACCAACCCATTACAGGGATGTCATTGTCGTGTAACCACTATGCCACAGGCCGTGCACTATGAACAGGTGCTCGATCGTGTTGAAAGATGCAATCGCCATCGACGAATTGCTCTTCAACAGTGGAAGCAAGAAGGTGCTTAAAACATCAATGTGTTAGTGCACAAGATCTGCAAGCCCCCTCAAAAAAACACGATCACACCATAACACCACCGCCTCCGAATTCTTCAGTTAGCACACACACGCTGACGCATGACATTCACCGGTCATTCGCCATACCCACACCCAGCCATCGGATCGCAATATTGTGTACCGTGATTTGCCTCTTTACACAACGTTTTCCCACTGTTCAATTGTCCAATGTTTACGCTCCTTACACCAAGCGAGGCGTCATTTGGCATTTAGCGGCGTGATGTGTGGCTTATGAGCAGCCAAGAAATCTAAGTTTCCTGACCTCCCACCTATCTGTCATATTACTTGCAGTGGATCCTGATACACTTTGGAATTCCTGCGTGATGGTCTGGATAGATGTCTGCCTATTACACATTATGACCCTCTTCAACTGTCGGCGATCTCTGTCAGTCAACAGACGAGGTCGGCCTGTAAGCTTCTGTGCTGTACGTGTCCCTTCACGTTTCACTTCACTATCACAACGGAAACAGTGGACCTAAGGATGATTAAGAGTGTGAAAATCTCGCGTACAGACGTGTGACACAAGTGACATCCAATCACCTGACCACGTTCGAAGTGCGTGAGTTTCGCAGAGCGCCCCATTCTGCTCTTTCACGATCTCTCGTGACTACTGAGGTCGGTGATATGGAGTACCTGGCAGTAGGTGGCAGTACAATGCACCTAGTATGAAAAACGTATGTTTTTGAGTGTGTCCGGATACTTTTGATCACATAGTGTATTTACCGTACTGTAAAGACATACCTCTATGCACAAGGTATTCGACTGTTGTCTCGCTCAGCACGTTCTACATAACTCTCACATATGGAGAAAGTTATACTCGCCAGGCACTACGACTGATACGACCCGGATAAATTTCAAGAATCATGGAAGTTCTACCTGTATCTACTATCCAAGCTGAGTTAGACTCAATGTCCAGCCGCAGAAGCCGTTGTGGCAGCTCTTTTTCCTAAATAGTCCGCCTGCTTAGCTGGATGGTAACGTGCTCGCTTGCTGTGCAAGCGCGCCCGGTTTCGATTCCCAGCCGGGTTGGAGATCTTCTCCGCTCTGGGACTGGGTGATTCTCCTCATCATTTCATCCTCATTATCGGCGCGCAAGTCGTCCAATGCGGCGTCGTCTGAAATAAGACTTGCACTTGGCGACCGAATTTCCCCGGATGGAGCCTCCTGGCCAACGGTGCCATACACTCATTTTCATTTTTGTCCTAAATTTTTGCACTCCGTATATATCCACATTTATCTTCGAATATACTCAGTTATTCTTTCTACTATGCTACATATGTTCTGTAAGTAACATTTTGCTGATATAAAAGTTTTGTGAGTATCATACCGCATCATAATGTAAAAATACTGTACTGAACAAAGCAACGTTTCGTTCATTGATAAAGTTGCCTTCTTATGGGTGTACTGGTGAGCTTTCACTGTTTAAGAGTCGCTTATCTTTTGTCATTGCTGCTCACTAAGCATTGCGTTACGTCACAATTTATTTAAAAATGGTCGTTGTTGTGATTGGTCACTTGAGGCAGAAAGAGCGGGACCTTTATTATAGTAGGTTGATACGTTGGAGCGAATGGGGATATGCTTTTGTATTCTGATACTTTCATTGTTTGCCACGATTGGTGTCCGTCGGCGAATGAGGTGTGAGCTGCAATTTTCCACCTGCTGGAGGCAGGTCGCGCCGTGGCAGTTACTCGTCGGTAGCGCTCGCGTCGCATGTTGTTGGTGCGGCCTGTCAAGACTCTGAGGTCTGGCAGCCAGCAAGGAGCAACTCTGAAACCATCCTGTCTGTCCGTGTTGTCAGGATGTTTTATTATTTCCACGGCTCCTATGATGCGATTCGTCAGAGCTACATCCTACCAACATGGACGGAGAGTATGCTAACAAGGTTCTTGAAGCAATGGACAACAGCAGATCCCCACTCCCTCCACCGTGGCAACCTATAGTAATGAAGTTCTCATTCGTTCCGCCTAAAGTAACTAATCACTCAACGGTCTATATATAAAAGTTGTGACGTAACGTCTTGCTCAGCGAGCAGCAATGAAAAAATATAAACCACTCCACACAGCTGAAGCACACCAATAGACCTAGGAAAAGGCCACTGAAACTGTGGCCGAAACGTCGTACAAGTTGTGTTAACATGTGTGACAAAACGGAGTGAACTTGAGGAGCGTGCACTGGTTCGTATCTGTTGCCATATTGCATCTGGACACACAGTGGCATGTTTGCACCCGCAATACTGTACTGACAATGATCACCTGTACTGCATGTAGCTCTGTGCGCAGCTATGCCTAATTATTAGTCGACGTGCGTTGCGCCAGTTGGCAAGGATTGTTCGAAGTGGGCAGAGGACCATATGACACCAGAAATTCAGGAGTTGCCACACAGGCGCCAAAGAGGACAGTATTATAGTCGGCTACCAATGAAAGTGAGAGCGCATGAGGCCCATGTACATCTGCTGCAATCCACAGTGATCTGAGGCTAAAAATGTCGAATCAAAACACCTACAGCCGAAGTCTCGCAAACATCTGTACAAAGACAGACTTACGGAGACTTCATCTGAGGTGAGGCTGCTGAGTTTTAGTGAGACTTAGTAAATAAGAAGAAAAGGTAAGCCTATTATCGGTCTTGGGAGAAATAGTTCCATCATAAATAAGTTTTAGCGTGATCCGAAAGTTCTGACGTAATTTTTAAGGTGAATGATAGCAACAGGAAAATATGGTGATATTTTATATATCTTCCAAGTGGCGACGAATAATGGCAAATACAAGCCTCACGAATGACACTACAGTTGAAATGGAAGTCTTTGTCGCAGGAAAATATGAGCATCCGCATCTTGAATCTGTTCCTACCACAGCTATTTCATGAAGTTCCAGCTGATTTGGAGTGCAGGCGTTACATCTCGAACTGCATGTCGGTTGCTAGGCGGAAGGAAGCTACATCTCCGAGGAACGTGGATGTAATATGCATCCATCCACAACATCCTGTAGGTACCAATATAGTACCAATAACGCCCTAATTCAGTGTTTCACTACATGTCTGATTACTGTACGTTCTGGAGACAGAGGGAATGACGCACAAGAACTCCTTCCGTAACCTCGTCATTGACGGCCACTTCCATCTCTAAGAGAAACAGTGAGTTAGGAGTCGGCTGAAAGTAACAAGACCAGGAAACTCCACGAAGCCGACAATGAACTAGAACATATGTCCCTTACGTCATTACGCCGTATCTCTAGTGGTTCCTCGAACAAGCAAGACTGCAGAAGGTATCCGCATATACTCTCCTGCTCGTTGATTGGAATCAGACATGTCCACAGTCATCCTCTGGATGACGTGTCCGCAGCTTGCACAGGCCTGTTGTTTAGGAGTGGGCGTTGTGACTCGGGGTACTGGTATTGGCAGTCGGCTAAACAGGTATTTGCAGTTGATGGACTTCGTTTATGCATGCAGCGAAACTGATATTACGTCATGCATACACAGGATACTCTGCAGAGGGTGCAGAAGAGAGGCACGCCGGATGGTAGACAGAGCTGTTATCTCAACTTACGACCTTCATACGACTGTTTCGGCGAGAACATTAGCTATAAAAGTGTGTAAATAATCGCGCTTCTATTGCCGAGCAAAACGTAGGCTACGGTTTTAGATAATTTCGCAAATCATTCTTTCTTGTCGTGTTTGGTGAAGGCCTTGCTTATCGGCAAGAAGAATGTTACAGGAGAAGAAAAACTTACAGGCTCCAAGTTACTCTAAGGGCGGGCGATACTTGCGGGCAGCACACACCGCGAACCAGTATCCTTTAAACCTGGAGGCTTTCGTGTCGCGTTAATGTAATGCAGAGCATTTTATTACATTGAAATCTACCTAGTAATTTATGGTTACTGTATTTTTGATTAAAGTAAATAAATAATAATTCATGTTGTTAAAGTAAAGAAGTGGCCGTGCGGTTCTAGGCGCTGCAGTCTGGAGCCGAGCGACCGCTACGGTCGCAGGTTCGAATCCTGCCTCGGGCATGGATGTGTGTGATGTCCTTAGGTTAGTTAGGTTTAATTAGTTCTTAAGTTCTAGGCGACTGATGACCTCAGAAGTTAAGTCGCACAGTGCTCAGAGCCAAAGAAAGAATGTGTTGATTGATTTTGACTGAAATACAAAAAAAGGCGAAAACCCAGAAGAAGAAAACGAAAAGAAACTTCACGAGGGACAGGGTACGCTGTTTTATACCAGTGATTACACAGTCGAATCAAATTTACAAATAGCGTGGCGGTATGAGGTCACTTCTCAGGATGGCGTTGCATCCTTTCTGGACTGAACGCATGCAGTGATCCGGTCATGAAGGTTGTCATGAAGTCGTTGTATCCTCTTCCGAGCACCTTTTCTCTACAACTGTTGTAACTGGTCCTTGATATCTTACATACTGGCGATGTGGCAAAGTTGATTTCCTGTCACAAAAGGCCAGTCAGGGATAGATTAGATCCTTGCTGGCCACATGAGTACCTAACATCAAGGAGACAGTTCAGAGAAAATAGTGCCATATCTGTTGTACGAGTAGTGATGTCCGTGACTACTGTAGTACCGTCGAGTTACCTCAGTCCACTGCAGTCGTGACTAAGTTACATCCGATGGCTAATCACACCGTGACTCTAGGACTAACAGCGCTGTGCCTCTCCAAAACGGTGGAAGCGTGGGGCCTCTCCCCACGCCACCGCGATACTCGACGACGATGGTCATCCTGGATAGTGCAGAGCCACGGTTCGTCGCTGAACACAATGCGACGCCTTTCATCAACGGTCTGTGCTTCCCGGTTAAGGCATTAATACTCGAAACGCACCCGTTTATGCTGTGGTGTTAACGGAAGCCTAAGCATGGAACGGTAATTCTCTAGCCCGGCTGCTACTAATCTCCGATGGTGTGCGATGACACAGAAGGTTGCAGTAAGTCGATTAATTGTTCTCCGACGGCAGGGGCAGATGTGAAGGGGTTACTATGTGCTCCCTTATGGTCATCAGATGTGGTCGCTCGCTACGTTGACGACCAGAATACAGTCCACCGTCGGGCCACAGGCGTATGCCCCACAAATCTGGATATTGCACGATTCGTACAGACCCACAATTTGGAGATGATAACCATGCCTCTCAGGAGTGCGCAGCGTCTCCGTGTCCTTCGCACTGACCACTCTCCATCTGACCCTAAACACGCTCATTATATATCCTCCGAGGCCTGTAAGAACACTGAACACAAACAACACTAACAGATTCCAATGGCCGTTCTAACTGCGAAATCAGTCAATTAGATATCGCCCAATGACGTGCACCTGTTCGGAATTACTTCACATCAGACTGTGTCTTCTGGGTGCTTCGCTTTTTTGTCAGGCTGTGCATTTCATTGTCCGCCCCGACAGCTAAGTGGTCAGCGCGGCTAGTCTGTCACGCTAAGGGGCCCCGGTTAGATTCCCAGCTAGGTCGGAAATTTTCTCCGCCCAGGGACTGGATGTTGTGTTGTCCTCATTATCATTTCATCATCATCAGTGGAAGGCAACGGGAAACCACCACTGGAATGACTTCCCTAGACGCACATGCGGTGGACCTCTCTGACGAGGCTTCCCCTATGACAAGACCTGCCGTAAGGCAGAACACAAAGTGTTTTAAGTGCATTTCATTTGATGTAGTTCTTGTAAAATTTCAAAAATCGCTGCTGCCCTTGCCACACCCGCATTAACTAAGTCTGTATGGGAATGCAAGCTTTCTCGGAGAATTTCGATGACGAAGTCATCTCGGCTCTGCCGAGTCAAGGCGTCGTTCTGCGGCAACGTTCAGACGAGTTTTATACTCGTCAGCTACAGGTAAAGTCTTCGCCTGAAGATGACGAGTAGGAAAGTTGTCGAAACGTTGCCGCAGAACGCCGCCTTGTCTCGGCTGACAACCCGAAAATACTTCATCAACTTGTGTCTGATTTCTAATTGGCTATCAGGCGTCTCCGAAGCCAACTCGTCCACTCTCTGTGTCTGACGATACGGTCTACTGGTCACGTCCTAGATACGGTGGTTCGCGTGCCAGTATTATTTTCATCTCGGCTACACCGCTGACTCGGAGAAAGCCGGCACTCGGCAGCCGCGGGCTGCGCCGATGGAGCGGGTGTTCCGCCGCGGCGGAAGCAGGCCGTCCCGCGTAGTTGCGGCAAGTTTCTACTTCCGGCAGAGGTGGCGGTGCTCCGCGGAGCGTGCCGGTATAATGAGAGCGGCTTGTTAGAATGTGGCGGGCTCGTTAGCCGGGCGGCGATTAGAGCCAATGCGGCGGCGACGGCGGACTGGGGCGTCGAGCACCCTCGGCGCTGGCCGCCGGCGCTGTCATTAAGGGTGCGTCGCCGTCTCGCTTCGCCTCCTAGCGCAGATATATTTTTAAATTCGTTACACAGCACGGGGCCGCAAAGTATCATCTTCTTCTCCGCTAACGAAATTACACCTCGCAGGTGTTGCGGGCCGGACCGGTCCTCGTCACCACGCCCGCAGCCACGAGGGAAACGCGTTGTACGGCCTCATACTTCCTGAGTGCCATCTTTTGTTTGTTGCAATGAGTAATTTCATGTCGGGGCACGGAGGCGTCTCGTTATGGTCCGTAATACGGGATAAAAATCCAGTACGAGGTGAGGTTGCACTTAAGATATTACACTTGCACGCGACAGGCATCAAGATCGCCCACTGGACCACTTCGAGCGAATGCCTGGAAGCTTCGTATTGGTGGCGATACTCACTGCAGTGTTAATTCTTGATCTGGTGAGATATGAAAAGTGGTGGGATGATGAATATACAGAATTTTTTCGTCATCGTCATTATTTTATAAGGGGAATTTTTTACTGTTTTTTCATTGCTGATAATTTATTTTTCCCTGTAAATAACAGTTTCGGAGTTGTGGAACTCATTTTCAGGGAAAAATATGCGGAACGCTTCTTGGACCGATCTTAAACTCACGTCGTATTAGCACAGCAGTTTCCAGAGCTGCTGCTTTTGCTGTTATGCCAGTAACACTGAATTCCAGTAAATTGTCATGTTTCAAAACTTCGAGCATCGTGAACCTCTTTGGCTGCTGAGTTACACAGCGTCTAGTCGGTAACTGTTTTGCACATTGTTCAGTTTCTCTTGGGTTAGATAAAATGGCTCCAAGCACAATGCGACTTAACATCTGAGGTCATCAGTCCCCTAGACTTAGAACTACTTAAACCTAACCTAACCTAAGGATATCACACACATCCACGCCCGAAGTAGGATTCGAACCTGCGACCGCAGCAGCAGCGCGGTTCCGGACTGAAGCGCATAGAACCGCTCGGCCACAGCGGTCGGTCTCTTGGGTTAGTTCGACAACTTTCTCCGTAAACTAACAGCAATTTTACATTTGCAAAAATAATTGCGTACCTAAAAAGATTTACGAGTTAGTAACTATTTGGCAACATAGGTGCTTCACGAGCAACACACTATAAATAAACTTGATCTACTCCGGCAGTTATTTAAATACTCGGAAGGGTAATATAAAATTGACCAACTGTTTGAAAGTTATCATAACTACTGGTATCTCTGGTAGTCCTGGTAGAAAAAAATTATATAAAAAACAGACTGCCGTTACCTTTAATATTCTAGAATGTACTTGACGTCGTAACATCGGATTCCTCAACAAGTCTGGTTTAAATCATTTGGAATCATCGGACATGGAAGTATTTCAGGGAATGAGACAAATGCCAGACTCGGATTGTAAGAAACATGCCTGTTAAAAAGGTACAGAGGAACTTACAAAAATGACACGTGTTCTACCAAATTCTCGACTTTGGCAAAACTACTATTGATGCGCCTGCATCGAAGGTGAGCAACAGTGACCTGCTTAGTACCAGTTATGGCACAGCCTGAGGCAGCCCAATGGAATTTCACATTGTCAAGTTGCAGCACGATGTTTATGTCGGAGAATACTGTTTTTGTTCTCAGTTGTCTTGACCGCATTCGATAGTCCAGTGTCGTCCTGCAGAGTTTAAGAGGTATGCTACTTAAACACTACGTCGTAGGAAGCACGCTACCTCCGGCCGTTGTGGCCGAGCGGTTCTAGGCGCTTCAGTCTGGAACCGCGCGACCGCTACGGTCGCAGGTTCGAATCCTGCCTCGGGCATGGATGTGTGTGATGTCCTTAGGTTAGGTAGGTTTAAGTAGTTCTAAGTTCTAGGGGACTGATGACCTCAGATGTTAAGTCCCATAGTGCTCAGAGCCATTTGAACCATTTGAAGCACGCTACCGTTACAAGTTTGCGAATAGTACCTGAACGAACACGGCAAGAGAGAGACGTTCCTGCGTATAGCTGGAACGGCCGTTAATCGCCTTCGTGGACTACCAGTATCAGTATTTGAATCTTTGTTTCCATGTATCGGTGACAGTATTTGTTTTCAGATCTTTCTATTATCAGTCCTCCACTCACAATTGGAAGCGAAGAATACAAAAATTCCATCATGGTGAAAGTGCAAATAAGCGAGTGGACCAAAACATGTGGAAATCTACGGACAAAATTTTTCACTGTTTATAGTATTGTTGCAGAATGCCGGAGAGAAGAGTCCAACAGCCAACAATTCCTAACCCAACTTGAAGCACGTAGGACCAGTTTTTTACTTCAGTCTTAAAATTACTGATAAAAAAGTTGCACGTGAATTTCATTGATGAGTACTTCAGTTAAATTGGAAATATTCCTTTCATTTCGTCCGTTCAGCTTCCTCCAATAATATTCAAGCCTCCGTCACAATTTCCGGCAATTATTGAGCTCTGTTAAAGATACGCCAGGCGTAAGAACACATAGGGGTTGAAAAAATCGTACTACGCGGATAACCTTATGTCGGACCGTCGAACTACGGAGGAAGGTGGATGAAATGTTTTATCGCCTACGCTACCCTGAAAAATCAAAACCTTTTCAGGCGAACATACTCTGGGAAACTGTCTTGAACTTAAATTTGACGACACCTTTCTCCTGGCCCACACTGGGACAGTGTAACTACAGGAGGAATTGGAATAAATATCATTGACAACGCCGTTAACAGTGGCGCGGCCTACAGCTAAGAGCGGAGTGGGATCCAATGATCTTGAAGTTGACGCGGATGTATCGAATGTAGGCACCAGTGACGTCACGACCGGCAGCAAGCATAAAAATGAAGGTGTAACAGCAGCCTATCAGCAGCTGTTCCACTTGAAAACGGCCCAGGAACACTTCATCGAAATGGCATTTTAACCGGTTGGAAGCCCGATAACATTTTATTCAATGCCACCGCCGTGACACTCTGCAGTTTCACATCACCTGTTTAGTTTGACGGTATATTTTACTTCTGCAAAATCTCTGACGCTTATCAACGTCGTAACTCGTGTGGATGGCGGCAGATTGCCTTTTAACGAAACCATCTCCTCCGCATCATTTCACAGAAAAGTAAGATTGGGTTTAATGTCCCGCCAACATCGAGGTCACTGGAGGCGAAGCGCTTCACAGAGATCGCAGCTGCACTCATGGCTCGCAGTGCGGGTAAGAGGAAGTGACCAGCAGAGGCGCGTTTCCGATTTGGCACTGCGTGGTTAGTAGCACATTAAGTGATTACTAAAAGAGTGTGCAAGTAAGAAGGCTGGTAGTGATTCATTCTACACACAGAGAGATGGAGAATACTTTGCGGCGGCGCCTTATGTATTTTCTGTTCCACGTTTCAGGCTTCAGTCACTTCCTAGCCTGGTTACTCGCAACGCTGGAGTAAACGCCACGTTGGGTCACTGTTTCTGCTCGGACTATGTGCAGCTATTAGTCTAACGATTAGTATCGCTGCCTCTAGATCGTGGGGTCCCGAGTTCTATTCCCGGTGTTCGTTGTTCTAATCATTTCATCTCACGTTAATTACCGTGCGATTCGCCGAAGTGGCATCAGGTACCCGAAAAACCTCAGATGCGGCTTTTCACAATTTCACGTTTCCTCGAAAAATTTGAAGCTCGGAAAGCCTCTCTATCACTTGTTTTTGCTTTATGCCCCTCGATAATGAATACTATTAGGTTTTACCAAACACACATATCAAAACTAAACTTCTTTGCGCATCTGGAAGCGCACACTGTACAGGGTGGTCAACAACAGTCTCCAAAACTAATCAAGCTGTTGCAGGGTAATTTGTGCTGAGAAGTAATTGTTAAGAAAAAAAATCGACACGTTGCGCCGTTTCCGAGATACTTTGCTTTGAATGTAGACAATTAGGCCGTTGCGTGCGCCAGGTATAGTTGTTGTCAGTTGTTCTCATAGCGTAGAGGATAACGCACGAGACTGCTTAGCCTTTGGCTCTGGTTAAATAGAACACATTTGGCTTCACAGCATCTGACGGGCCGCATCAATTCATGCGCAGCGGTCTGTTTGGCTAACTTCAATACTAATTAACTCGGAAACGGGACAAAATGCCGAATTTTTTTCTTAAAAAATATTTCTCAGCACAACCTACCTTCCAATACCCTAGACTGTCTCTAACCACCCTGTAGACAGACACGACAGAATGGCACTTGGCCGTTGCATCACTTGGGACGCTGCCGAACTACTGCGCATCGCTGGAACACCTGACTTCTTACTTGCACGCCGCTATGCTGGGTGCTATGTAGTGTCTGAATGCGAAAGTGGAAACACTGTTCGAGGCATCGCGAACCCTGAACAGTTATAATGCAGGATACTAATGCGCACTCGCAAATCCTCCTCCGACCGACATATGAATTGACTGCGTGAGGCAGAAAGGGAGGCTATTCGAAATAATAATTTAGTCGTATAGGTCATTATGGATTCTCACGTAAGGATTGATTATGCCTTAAATCCAATCAACATCATGAATAGCGATTATTTAAATCGTGTCTAAAGCTACGAGTGCGATTCTTCGTTAGCACACGCGCGAAGAATGTCACGGTGGTATTCGCTAACAAATAGGAGTTTGTCAAGCGTGGTTGTCTTTTCCCCTTAGTGCTCTGCTGCTCCAGTAATTGGGCAGAGCTGCAGCAGTGACGCGGCGTATGCGCGAGAACACTCCTGAACTACAAGTGAGATTGTGGCAGTCGAGTCTAAATTAAACCGTTCTCGCGCCGCCGGCCCGATCGTGCTCGCGCAGTTAATACGGGAATTATACGGGCCCCACCCCTCTTATTTGCCTGCCTTTGACACAGCTGTGTTTTTTCCATTTAGCTGCACGGTGCGTGCCAAACACTCAGCCGCCACGCTCTCGCTACCACAAGCCTGGAAACGTTAATTAACGCCGGCCAAACAGTTGGCGTTTGCCAATTTATTGCAACAGACGATTAGCTGATTTCGTTTAGCTGGAGTTCCATACACCCTTTGTCATTTCTTATGATATCAAGTTGTGAGGCCGTTGCGCTGTGAAAGCGGAACAGTTTCGACGCCAAAATTTCCACGCTATTCGATTTTGCTTGCTGTTTTTCGTGTTTACATTCAGTCAGCTATACTTTCAGCTTTTTTATGCCATTACTTAAATATCTGAGCTACACTCGTCCTTTCTTCCTTTTAAATGACACTGGCGTTAGTTTTGAATGCTTACTACAGACATCTATTATACACCCTTACACTCGTAAAACTCACCGTTTTAGTGTTTACCACTCTATCCAACAACAAATGTTTCGGGAATTGCTGATAAATAAATTCTTGACAGCGTCAAGTTTTTCCCGCAGAGTACTCCACCTCCCACTCGTTACACCTTGTAACCGAGGCTAAGTTTTCATTTTTTTAAAGCATTCTTTAAGTTTCTGTTCTAACACCCTAGAAGTGGTACCTTCTTCACAATGTGAACTTTTCCGCTGCTAAATTTCTCACAAGCTATTATAGCGTAGATCAGTATTCCTTCCTAAATGCAATTTCCCGCGTCCGTTTTCATCAATTTGTCGACTACCTAGTGACGCCTTCAGACAAATTACCTTTCTGGTAACGTCTGTCACGGTGGACGAAGCTACATACAAATTTACTTCCATTCTTGTAATGTATCTCTTGCAGTGTTTGTCTCTAGTATGTTATTCATAACAAATTTACTGATTTTCACAAATTTTTTTCACGTATTATTCGTGCTTAATCTAAGTTCTTCACTGATGACGATGATGATGATGATGATGATGATGTCCCACACTCCTAGGAGCGTAGGGGACGATGCGGGACACCCGCACCGCCCACTAGCCAAGGTCCTAGCGGAGGTGGTTTGCCATTGCCTTCCTCCGACCGCAATGGGGATGAATGATGATGATGATTATGATGACGACAAAACACCCAGTCATATCGAGGCAGGGAAAATCCCTGACCCCGCCGGGAATCGAACCCGGGACCCTGTGAGCAGGAAGCGAGAACGATACCTCAAGATCACGAGCTGCGGACATTCTTCACTGAACACTCACATAATTATTTCGGAATTCACATTAAAAATTAACGTTGAAAAGCAGCCATATCGTCTTCCTCAAAATTATGAAATATACGAGTATCATTTGTTGTGAACATATCACCGCCGCTCCAACGAATCCTCGCTGTGAACCTGTACAGCAGACAAAGCAGCATTTTACTTTACAGCCCTAAGAGCTCGGCCCCTGGTGCTCACTCTAATTCTTTGCTTTCACACCGAGTTCCCCCTCCGAGTGAAAGAGGGAGCTGCTTCCCGTCTTTCCGGGAACAAAGATGCCCTCAAAAGGAAACCATTAGTGGCAACTTCCGTACCACTTACTTTCTAGGCGTCGATAAAAAACTGTCGAAAAACTGTTTGTCTTTCTGGTTAAAAGGCTACAGCGCCGTCAGTCAAAAACGGCCGGGACAGCGCGGTGTGTGAACGGGTCGCGATAGCTCGGTGCACCACGCCCTTCCGTGTCTCTAGCCTTGCCGTCGTCACGCGCACTCTAGGTTCTCTGTCGACATTTCCCGTAAAAACACGTGCTTATAGCAGAGAGCTGACTTCTACAACTCCGAATACGAACAAGTGACTACCCTTCGTGAAAGCCGTACAAGCGGCTCAACTTCAAATTTTGAGTGGCTATGGTGGACCCGTGTAATCATACATGTAAAGAAAGTAATTGAGTACAACGGAAAGGATCACGTATTATCACAGAACACCAGTTATGAACTGTAACGCTGTAGATGTAGCGTAATTAGCGATAGACGGAATAAAGGAAGATGCATTGAGAACTGCGCGCATCTGTGACAATGCATCGCGACGTATAGGAATCCATCATGGCGTAACTTGCTGGGATCTGTTCTCTTTAAGATTCATATGTTTACCTCTTCAATAATATTTGCAAAAAGAAAATAATGTTAAAGACAGCGGGGAATTACTCGTACGTTTTTCATGCGCGGAAACACTGAAAGAATAAGAATTATTACATGGAACACCAACCTTACACGAGCTATTCCACTGACAAGGGAACATTCCCATTTGTAAAACGATCTTGATGAAGCAAGATGCGTATGTAGAGGGTCAAAATAATGCAATACATATTTTTCTGTTTATGCCCAATTTTACTTCTGAGGGTATTTCGAATTGTAATTTGGCAGACCCAGGAAGCTGGCTGGAAGATCAGTATTATGTTGCACAACTGGAATATAGGCTGCGAGTTTCAGATACGGTCCTGCGCACAGTTTTAACCTTACAGGTAGTTTTATAGCTGACGCACTCCGCTCCGGAGTGAAAGATTCATCCCGGAAACAATCCTCCATGCTGAGGTTAAGAAATTTCTCCGTAATTCTTTTTCGATCTTTTTCCGTAACGATCATGCTTTCCTTAATTATCCGACAACAGCCCAAAATATCGTGTGTGAGAGGGTGCACGCTATCCAAGACTGCGTTTTCTACTTTTTCTGTTTTCCTTATGATTTTAATTACACCCTTTTGTCAGCCGCTAAATAACACTGGTTTTCTCCTAATCACGGTGGCGTGAGCTCTTATTTCGGTACAACTGCCGCGCGGGGTAGCTGCGCGGTCTGGAGCGCCTTGTCACGGTCCGTGCGGCTCCCCCCGTCGTAAGTTGGAGTCCTCCCTCGGGCATAGGTGTGTGTGTTGTCCATAGCGTAAGTTAGTTTAAGTTAGGTTAAGTAGTGTGTAGGCTTTAGGGACCAATGACCTTAGCAGTTTGGTCCCATAAGTCCTTACCACAAATTTCCAAAATTTCGGTACTACTTCTTGAAAGCTCACAACCCACTCTAATGGTTTCTATTCGGGTACCAAACTCGTAGGTTTGAGGCACTTTTTATTAACTTTTAGAGAAGTGCTATTTCATGATATCAAATAAATGTTGCCGAAATTGACATAGTACATGAAATGCTACAATAACCCTCTCCTCTTTCAGCTATGCCCTTTGGGCAGTTTTAAGTATTAGGGGAGGCCATTCCTACCACAATCTTCCACCGATGCCTGGTAAGTACAGGAGAATAGTCTGAAAGTAGCATCAATATGAAGTGCAGCCCGTACCGCATTTATTCCAACTGATTGACACAGCAAGAGTATTACACTACCCAAGGACGACCGCCAGAGGCGGGAAAGTGGGCGAGTATGTTTGTATAGTTCTTAAATAAACATCGTAATTTTTCATGAACTAAACATTTCTGTCATATTTCTTTAAATAAAGACTTTATTTTCTATATTTAATTCCTGCTACGGAGAAGTTACGGTATATCTTCTAGTACATCCACGGAACTTTTAAAAACATCCACTGCTGTTGTCTCGTCTTTGTAATTGAGGACGTTCAGTCCACATTCCTTTCTATGTACAAAGATTTCTAACTATTTGTGTGGATTCATTGTGGGGACTTCATTTAATTTATGCAGTACTGTATATTACGTTGTCAAATGCACGCCCTGCGTAGAGAACATGGACAGTTCTTGTAGATTTACTGGTTGTATAGTACCCAAATGTATTGATCTTTTCTGTCGGTAAGCTCTAAACAATTGCTGAACAAACTTACGGGACTGTAAACGTGTGATGTAGTCGACAACCGCCTATTATGGATCCGCCTATAATGTATTTGACAAGTAACACTGATTCCGTTCCTCTGCTGTTTAACAAAGTAAAGGACAGGATTCCAAGCAGAATTTACGCAATAACCTTCGTCTCTGTTTATAAGACCACTGCTAATTTAATAACAACTGTTCCTTGGCTAATGCCACAGCTGGAACTTAACGCCAGAATACCTGCGTTGTTATATTCCATAGGATGACTGATGCTAAGGGCAGATTATCTTGGCTAACGTACGCGTGTGTGACGCTTACACTGACAACAGCGGTCCTCTACGGTGCTGATGCTGTCTGATCAACGTATGAGATTCCGCAACTGCAACGAACACGGTAGACACCCGCGTTACGCATACCGAGACTATCCTTAACCGATCATAACTAGGCTATAATCCTAGATAGTTGTCTCCGCAGAAAACGACCAATTTGTTGAAAAAGCTACTCGCGTAACGAAAAAGGTCGTGGACTTTGGTGCCACCTCATTATTGTCATCATTCACACGATTAGCGGCTGGTCGATAGCGCGATGCGCCTCTGATTGGTCCTTCACTACAACCATTCTGGTGAAAGGTGACTTCGAGGTGAGCTAACTTCGCTGACAAACTTTGAGGGTATGAGATGAGTAGGGTCCCATGAGCCAAGGTACGAAGTACCCCTTCAGAGCCGCTTACGAAATATACGCCCACACCAGTCAGCACTGTATATAAGGGCAGACTTGGTTGCCGAGAGCTCCGCAGCGCAGCGCCGTCGCCGCCAGATGCAGCCGCTGCTGCCGCTGGCGTCCAGCGCCGGCCGCCCCCAGGGAGAGAGTGGGACGTCTCCCCAGCGCGCGTCCGGCAGTGGCACACCCGCTGCTGGATATTGCATCTCGTTTTCTTCCGCGTCGCTGTGCGTCAAAGCGGTTGCGCCGCTCAATGCAAACCGTTGTCTTTGAAGGTTAAAAGCCCCTTATTGGAATATATGAAAAGAGACCTGCCAACCCTTATTACAGGCAACCACGCAAGCGTGTAAACAAGTCCCAGTCCAGGAAGAGCACAAAACTACACACAGAGTGACGCCGTGCAGCAAGAACTCAAATCCTAGATTCGTCGACTATATGTTTTCAGTTTCCTGTAATCAATTATGTTGCCCACAGTAAGCGAATATTATCAGGTACACTATGTGATCAAAAGTATCCGGACACCACCAGGAACATACATTTTTCATATTAGGTGCACTGTGCTGCCACCTACTGCCAGCGACCTCAGCAGTCATTAGACATTGTAAGAGAGCAGAATGGGGCGCTCCGCGGAACTCGCGCACTTCGAACGTGGTCAGGTGATTGGGTGTCACTTGTGTCATACGTCTGTGCGCGAGGCTTCCACACTCCTAAAATCCCTAGGTCCACTGTTTCCGATGTGGCAGTGAAGTGGAAACGTGAAGGGACACGTACAGCACAAAAGCGTACAGGCCAACCTCGTCTGTTCACTGACAGAAACCGCCGACAGTTGAAGAGGGTCGTAATGTGTAATAGGCAGACATCTATCCAGACCATTACACAGGAATTCCAAGCTGCATTAGTATCCACTGCAAGTACTATGAGAGTTAGGCGGGAGGTCAGAATACAGGGCTATTACAAATGATTGAAGCGATTTCATAAATTCACTGTAGCTCCATTCATTGACATATGGTTACGACACACTACAGATACGTAGAAAAACTCATAAAGTTTTGATCGGCTGAATCCGCACTTCAAGTTTCTGCCGTCAGAGCGCTCGAGAGCGCAGTGAGACAAAACGGCGACAGGAGCCGAGAAAGCGTATGTCGTGCTTGAAATGCACTCACATCAGTCAGTCATAACAGTGCAACGACACTTCAGGACGAAGTTCAACAAAGATCCACCAATTGCTAACTTCATTCGGCGATGGTATGCGCGATTTAAAGCTTCTGGATGCCTCTGTAAGGGGAAATCAACGGGTCGGCCTGCAGTGAGCGAAGAAACGGTAGAACGCGTGCGGGCAAGTTTCACGCGTAGCCCGCGGAAGTCGACGAATAAAGCAAGCAGGGAGCTAAACGTACCACAGCCGACGGTTTGGAAAATCTTACGGAAAAGGCTAAAGCAGAAGCCTTACCGTTTACAATTGCTACAAACCGATGGATCGGTCGTGGTGGAGATCATGATCAGCAATTCATGTCATGGCCTCCACGCTCTCCCGATTTAACCCCATGCGATTTCTTTCTGTGGGGTTATGTGAAAGATTCACTGTTTAAACCTCCTCTACCAAGAAACGTGCCAGAACTGCGAGCTCGCATCAACGATGCTTTCGAACTCATTGATGGGGACATGCTGCGCCGAGTGTGGGAGGAACTTGATTATCGGTTGATGTCTGCCGAATCACTAAAGGGGCACATATCGAACATTTGTGAATGCCTAAAAAAACGTTTTGAGTTTTTGTATGTGTGTGCAAAGCATTTTGAAAATATCTCAAATAATAAAGTTATTATAGAGCTGTGAAATCGCTTCAATCATTTGTAATAACCCTGTACTTGGTCAAGCGGCTGCTTATAAGCCACACATCACGCCGGTAAATGACAAACGATGCCTCGCTTAGTGTAAGGAGTGTAAACATTGGACAATTGAACAGTGGAAAAACGTTGTGTGGAGTGACGAATAACGGTGCACAATGTGGCGGTCCAATGGCAGGGTGTGGGTATGGCTAATGTCCGGTGAATGTCATCTGTCAGCGTGTGTAGTGCCAACAGTAAAATTCGGAGAGGCGGTGGTGTTACGGCGTGAATCGTATAGAACACCTTTGGAATGTTTGGAACGCTGACTTCGTGTCAGGCCTCACCGACCGACATCGATACCTCTCCTCAGTGCAGCACACTGTAAAGAATGGGCTGCTATTCCTCAAGAAACCTTCCAAAATCTGACTGACCGTATGCCTGCGAGAGTGGAAGGTGTTATCGAGGCTAAGGGTGGGCCAACACCAGCGCGCGCGTTTGCGCGCGCGCGCGCGCGCGTGTGTGTGTGTGTGTGTGTGTGTGTGTGTGTGTGTGTGTGTGTGTGTGTGTGTTAGCGCTCTTACGAAAATTAGTAGGAACGGTCGTGATTAAAACGTCGAAAATGTGCTAAAAGAAGTAAAAAGCTATCAGTACATATAAAAGGCAAAGTCCTGACTGAATGACTGACCCTTCGTCGTCCAGCCAAAACCGCTAATGATACAAACTAGACATTTCGAGAGGCTGTTGACCTCATACTGTAGGCATCGTTTAAGAAGGGATTTTTCAAAATACCACCCATAAGGATGTGAAACAGGGGATGAAATCTTGTTTTGAAAGCTGTTACTGCAATTTTGTAGCTAGAAGTGCGGAAATGGGTATTTGATTTCTCTGTCAGAAATAAAGAAATCAGTGTTTCAGCATTTTCGAAATTTAGCTCCTATGGCGGTGAAACAGAGAATGAAAATTTTTGTGGAATATTTCATTATATTGAAACATTTCTAAAGCTAAATTTATTAAAGTTTTTATTTGACTCTTAAAGAAATACATGTTAGTGGATGTAAGTCTCTATGGAAATATCACAACAACAACTCAAATGCACCATTAACAAGGACGTCCAATTCCAGCTACCATAATCTCTTTTTCGTAGGAAGTACGTTCCGAAAAGACTATGCTTCTATGGCCCTAATTAGCGTGAAAAGTTTAGAAGATGTTGCACTTTGTGATCAACATAAAAATTCGATCAAAGAAAAAAAAAGCTAAAAAAAAATCTCTGGAGACCTTACAGCCTACGCCAGCGAAGCAGCGGACGCTAAGCTATTCAGACATAAAATTGCGATCTCTCCCAGTGTCAGCCACAGTCACCCGCACAATTACACAATCTCATAGCCTGTAAACAGCGTTAAATGGTCAGACGTTCTAAAACTGTCATTATAAAACAAGTAAAAGAAGAGGAAAACTAAAATAATCACACAGCGATATGTGGCTTGCTGATCACTTACACAAGAAACGTGCATGGTCCAGAGACCCTGGTAACACATTAAAAACTTCTCTCTAAAATTTTAGGGAACGTTTCGGACATTTCACATTCCGTTAAAAGTCGTAGCATATCACTGTCAGTTAAAATAGAGGGCAAATCTGTTAGTGAATGAGCTACTACCACCTTATCTGAATATAAAATAGTCAGATATAGTATGTCACACTGTGATCTGCCGCCACGAGCAGCATACATTGGAGGGCCCTCCAGCCTCGGTATCATTCAAGACTTCTTTACTACCTATGCTACATACCCACCCAATATTCAGCATTCTTCAGTAGCATCACATATGAAATGCTCATATTCTCCTGTCTGCATTGTTTATCATCCATGTTTCAGTTCCATATAAGGCTACAATTCAAACAAACACTTCGATAAGACTTCGTAACACTTAAACTAATATTCGACTTTACAAACTTCTTTAAAGGAAACCTTTTCTTGCTGTTTGCAGTCTACAGTAAATACACATACATACTCAGTTTTGCATTTTCCTTTGCTACTTTCATCGGTAGCAGTTCTTCTGCGTTCTTATATCATGACGCTGTTTTTTCTCTTTTAGTTCTTTAGTTTTTCTGAAGAATTTTATTCTGCTGTAATCGTATTAAATCACACTATTCACGATATTTGACGCCACTGAAATACTGAAGCAATAGAGGATGAAATAGGAAAAAAGACGAGACCCAGTAGGAATCCTTGGATAACAATCGAGTTACTGAATTTAACTTCCGCAGTGAGAAAACATAAAAAATGTTGTAAGTGAAGCAAGGTAAAGAGAATACAGGTGCTAAAAAATAAGACTGACATAAAATACAAAATGGCTGACTGGGAATGCCTAGCGAACAAATGCAAGGCTGTAGAAACATGGATGACTACGTAAAAGATGGATGCCGGCTACAGGAAAATTCAGGACACGTGTGGAGGTAACAGAAGCAGCTGTATGAACATCAAGAGCTCGGATGACTAGCCAGTAATGAGGAAAGAACGGAAAGCTCAATTGTGGAACGAACATATAGCTGGTCTATGCAGACGCGAACTTCAAGCAACTATTATGGAAAGGGAAGATGAGATAGATGAAGATAATGTTAATGATTAATAAAAACCACCTAAGCTGTATTATTACACATTTAATGTGTTACGATCGGTTTCGTTTGGTGAACAACTTATGGTTGCCGAGAAGATGGTCAACGGACGGAACCTGTCGTAACACAATAAATGTGTAATATTACAGCTCAGGTGGTTTCTATTAATCGTTAACATTAGTGGCAGCTGTTGTGCTCAACTTGATAAGGATTAGACGAAGATAAGGTAGAAGACACGGCACTGCGAGAAGAATTCGACAGCGCTGAAAGACACAAGTCGAAACAGAGCACCTCCAGTAGACGACATTCCCTCACAACTGTTGAGATATTTGGGAGAACTAGTCATGACGAAACTATTCAACCTACTGTAGAAGATACATGCTTTCTGAGCAAAAGTACCCGGACACCCTTTTGTGGACATTAGTGTGGGGTGTTTCCATCATCAACTTTTATAATGACTTTATAACCATTCTCAAGTGCATGTTGAACTGAAAACAATATCTTCATCTGTTGGAATACAAGAGCATCCCCATATGCTTGTCTCTGCAAGCAGTTTCCTTCGTGGGGGACCACAGTAGAATTAATGAACAATTAGCAGTCACATGGCCGAAATTTCTTTCAAAAAACTTCAAAGATGTGTCTGAACCCGAATGGAGGAGTGGCAGGAGCCTCAAGAGCGGAAACCAGAGGAGGAAGTAATATTGGACGCTGGGGTCATGAGCGAAGTCAACGTTCTAACTGATCCAAAAGTTATTCCATTGCGTTCAGGCCAGGATACTGGGCAGGTGGTCCATTTCAGGAATGTTAATACCTACAAAGAGTTACCTCACAGATGCTAATTTTTTACAGGTTACTTTCTCGTGCTGATGTGAAGAATCATCGCCTGCGAACTATTCGTCTACTGCACGCAGTACACAATGCTCTGAAATGTGTTCCTATCTTTCCACATTCGGCGTTCGTTTTCTTAAGCACACTCAGGAGACCACATCCAAATCACGAGAAACATTCCAATAGCGTAACCGCACCTCCTCTCTACTTCATTGGTGGCGTTGCATACGATGGCAGGTCGCTTTCTCCAGTCATCCGCCAAACCCAAACCCTTCCATTGGACGCCCCCAGGGTAACAGGGTAGATAGTGATTCTTCACTACAAATCACTAGTTTTAAAGTATCTACTTCCCCAGTGGCGTCGCTTTTTACCCCACTTCAAGCGTTGCTTATCATTGTCTACGGAAATGTGTGGCTTATGAGGAGCTGCTGGACCTTTGTGCTATCTGGATTTCTCTAGCGCTTTGTAACTCAAGAGTGATTCCTTTCACTGATTAGATGCGGTTTTCTACGACCATCCTCCGGAATGCCCGACTGTCCTTTTCCGACAGTACGTAAGGTCTGCCTGGTCTTGGTTCAAATGTGGCATTTCCACTTCGGAATTATATCACCAGCAGTCGACTTTAGAAGGACGTGAAAGTCCCTGAGGCATTTGTTACTCAGGTGATATCCAAAGACTAACGCACGTCCGAAGTCTCTAGTTCGCAAACCGACCCTTACTGCCGGTACTTGGTTTTGTGCTGACAACACAGTACTTCCGAAAGCGTTTTAGACTGGCGAGTTCGCCTCTTGAGATATCTTGATGTCAATTCCGCGTTATGTAGGGATATCCGAATAGTTTTTATCAGATAGTCAGGCGAAACACCTTCACACTTCAAGAAGAAAGTAATTATTCCTACTCAGGAGCGAACAGCTGAGGCCCCTCCCCCGGCAGGAGCCCTTGCCCTGCGCCGGCCCCTGGCTCGGCACCCGGCCGCGGTGCCCGGCACCAGTCCAGTCTGGCCGCGTCGCGCCTCTAATAACAATCGTTAGCAGCCAATTACGGGCCCGCCATTGTCGTCGGCTGATTGCGCGGTGTGGTGTGGGCGTGGGCCGAGGCACTCCCTGCCGCACCTGCGCCTCGACGCCGCCTGCACTCTGCCTTCGCTGCCACGCTTCTCAGGGGACCTCATTGTTCACTATGTGAAGCTATTTGAGCTGTTGATGGTGAGATTGGAATTCATCCAGCAAAATAAGTGAGGACGTATCCTGCAAGTGCTACTGGGAGATGAAGAGGTTGGCACACGAGAGAAATTCATGGCGGGCCGCATCAACCCATTCAGAAGACGGATGACTCTAAATAAAATTAAAATAAAATATGGAGAATTTTTTGGGCTGTCATGTCAGGCCGCGTCACATTCTCACGTATTAACCACTATGACGTCGAAACCCGAAAGTGAGGTCGTCAATGAAGTACAACATTTATAAGGAGCACACGGCAAGTGGCATATCCCTATTTCCCCACGAACTTCCCTAGTGAAAGAGGGGTCAAAATAAGCGAAAATCGTGTCTCAGCTTATGCGTAGATTCTCCACCGCTTCTGAAATAAGATGGTCAAAGTTATGGAGGTATTTTACAGATACGGTAAGTGCCTTTTACCGCGCGATGTCCTCAGACGTCATGGTAGCGCAGTGGTTAGCGTGGCGGCTTCTTAATTTTGTGACCCGTATTCGAAGTCAGAATATTATTTTTATTTTTCATTGATATACCCATGTCTGTTGAAGATTACTAAACGAATGTTTTCCAGTGTATAATGATATAACGTTGTCCTGATTCGCCTACTACTTGTATATCAGATGAATGAATTAAAAAAAAAAAAAACAAGATGACAACATTGTTTGAAATTAATTTCGGTGTAATGCCTGAAGAATATCTTGATTCATAACTAACTGCAAGCGCCAGTTTTCGAAAAAGTGATCTGTTAGGCATAGTTTGCTGAAAAATTATCGCCAACGCGTGAAATCTTCACCAGTGTCAAAGACATTTCTTTTCCTAGTGAGATTCATACGAAGAAATGTCCCTGTGGCGAACTTACCTTCGAGCGACGCTCGTGGTGTTCGGAATATCAGTTTTCCGAATGTGTCTAAGATCGGTATCATCAAACGGAATGGACCAAATCTTCCTCAAGAATAAACATATGAATCAAATATAAGCATTAATATTCGAGTAAGAACTGATATAAGAATGTAATATCAGAATGTGAAAATTTAAAAGGTTTGTAGCCTCTCAACACGCCATACACAAACATATTATTTAATAAATGTGTGACACTTATTATGAAATCCAGTTGTAATTTTACAATTAAAATAAGGTTCCTGTATCCCCTAATTTCATAAGAAACGTTCATGTAGCCACCTTATACGGACAAGGATAGATAAATAAAAACAACAAGAATAAAATAAAATAAAAACAATAATCGAGTTTCAAACACGAGGCGCAAAATTCAGAAGCGGCGGCGCTAACCGCTAAGCCACCAATTCGTCCGACAATATCGCCTGTAAAAGGTACATAAAGTACCTCGAAAACTTTGGCCGTCGTTTTTTTCAGAAAGGGTCAAGTACCTACAGGTAAGCCGAGACATGTGTTCGCTTATTTCGACTCCTCTTCCACTGAGCGACGTTCCTGGGAAATCGGGTGATGGCACTTGGCGTGTTCTCCTCGTTATCACTGAACCTACACTTATTACATCAGCATACAGTCAGGACAGAACTGAACTCCTGGACGAGGACTGCTGATTTTTATACAAACATCGAATACTCAAAAATATGCAAACATTAAAAAATAAGAAATTCTGAGAACCGAGCCGTGGCGCCGTTGTATCAGTAGGCTGTTCTGTCTGGCACCACTGACTCACGTGTAGTATCGACTATTCCTCTTGCGGCCCCATTGCCAATACCTATGAGGAAGAGTTGGCATCTGTGGGTTGTATCCTTATAAGGTCTTTGCTCGCCGATGTATATATATACGGTTTTCGCTGCCCCGAGAGAGGAGTGTCATCCTTGTGCCGCCCTTTTCGTGCAGTGTTTTACAGTGAGTGTTTTACAGTGAGTGTTCCGTGTTGTGTTTTTTTGGGAAGTGTTGCGAACGGCCATCATACTGTCGCTGGGTGTGCTTTTTATCTCTTGCGAACAGAAACCAGACTGTCGCCGTGTTTTTTAATTGTGTGGGTACTATGTTACTTGTCTGATTCCTGTGTCTTTTATTAACATTGCCAACCCCTTTTGCTTTCTGTTTTAACTTTCCGCATTTTTCCGCCATTTTACGCTTTGTCACCATTTTATCGCCTGTTTTTCTTGTTTCTTTTCTTCTTCCGTTTTTTAAAATAAAAGTCTGTAGGCTGTAGAGCAGCGTACTAAGCTGCTGCCAGCCCACCCCCTTCGGGGGGAATTGAAAATCAATAAAGGAAAAAAAGAAAAACCCCGAGAGAGAGGCAAGAAGTTTGGGGATTCGCGGTAGCATCGCGACAAGAGATGGTCACGAGGTCCGAGCGGCCGAAGCCACGCGCTGCGCAAAAAGGGCTGCGCCGAGCAAAGATACCGGAGTACTTCACCGGGGTCAGCGTCAACTACAAGCAGCAGGCCGGTATCCCCTTGGTTAGTGGGTTGGCAACATTCGTGTCGGACGACGTCTCGTGTCCTGGCTGCCCTCTTCTACCTGGCTTTCATCGGCACCACTCAGTAACCGCTGGGAACACACCGTGGATCCATAGAACTGCTTGCTGATAAAGGGGAGTAACATTCTGTAATCCTCGTGGTGATTTGTGTCATTCTCTACCTGCCCTCCTTATTATTTTCTGGTTTGTACCCGACCCTCAAAGTTTTACTCGGCGGCTCTTTAGTCGTAAACATAGGCCGTAGCATTGTACTGTCCGCCCCCGGGAACTGAGTGGTCAGCGCGACAGAATGTCAATCCCAAGGGCCCGTGTTCGATTCCCGGCTGGGTCGGAGATTTTCTCCGCTCAGGGACTGGGTGTTGTGTTGTCCTAATTATCATCATTTCATCTCCATCGACGCGCAAGTCGCCGAAGTGGCGTCAAATCGAAAGACTTGCACCCGGCGAACGGTCTACCCGACGGGAAGCTTTAGTCACACGATATTTACAGTATTGCACTAAGACACTAGTTGTCGGTTGTCTTGTGTTTAGATTTAGATGGTAACTGATTCAATTCTTTGATTGTAACTGCATTTCTCAGCCATTAGTTATAATCGGAACAACCTGTTGTACTAAGCTGTTCATTGCTGTGTTTGAAAGGCCATGTCCTTATTGGTGTATTTTAGTTGGATCTTTTGTTTCTGCCGAGTGAGTTCTCTTGTAATGAGTGTTCACAAGTAATGTTTTAAAACGTTTCTTCAGAGCGGTGCTAATAACAGACAATCGGTTTAACTTTGAAAATATTAACAGCTAACTGTCACCAGGGCTTTAGTCAAAATAAGATTCTCAAAAGGTGACGGGTTGGGATCCAGATGGAACTTGGTTCAAAATGGTTCAAATGGCTCTGAGCACTATGGGACTTAACATCTGAGGTCATCAGTCTCCTAGAACTTAGAACTACTTAAACCTAACTAACCTAAGGACATCACACACACCCATGCCCGAGGCAGAAGTCGAACCTGCGACCGTAGCAGTCCCGCGGTTCCGGACTGCAGCGCCAGAACCGCTAGACCACCGCGGCCGGCGATGGAACTTGGTTGCCGATTGAAATTAAGAAGTTGGTTGCTTTGAAGTAAGCCTTACCATTGTCATATTGTTTCCTAATCTGTTTAGCCTTTAAGGACAGGTGCGCATCTTAACTCCGAACCTTTCGACATACAGCCTTCAAATTAAAAGTTACGTCATCTGTTTTCAGTAACTGAGTCGCTCTTGTCATCCATGGTGCTTATATAGTTTTCATGTGCTGCAGAAGGGCATTTAATAAGACAGACTGTGTCCAGCGCGGTAATAAACACCGCTGTTTGACCCGATAACAGGCGGGCTGCAGGTCTGGCCGTCTTGTAATGATTGTCATATTGTGTACAGTTTTGATTTCTTTTGCAAAAGTTTATTCATCTCAAGGTTTAAGGGAAATTTTTTTTTTCATTTTGTTAAAAAAAAGTTATGGTTACATATTGTTAAATAAACAGGTTGTTTGAAAAAGTTATATTGGTGAGTCCTCCCTTCCACGGTTTCCTTAATTCCAATAAGTACCACGTTTCAAGAACCTTCCAGAAATGATAAATACTATGTCTCTTCTCTATACATATCGTGTCCGTCTGCATATGCAGATCAATTTCAGGAAGTGCCATAGGGATTTTATCTGGTTTTGACAAATAGATTGATTCACGAGGAATGTTTCTGTGCCGGCCAGTGTGTCCGAGCAGCCGGCACGGTAGCTCAGCGTGCTCGGTCAGAGGGTTTAACTGCCCTCTGTAATAAAAAAAACTGAGTTAATCGATTAACAACGAACTTAAACGGGTGTCTTACGACTTGCGCCCCGAGCAGATGCAACGAACGAAATCGAACAAAATGACATTTATAAAAAAAAAAGCGGTTCTAGTCGCTACAGTCTGGAACCGCGCGACCGCTACGGTCGCAGGTTCGAATCCTGCCTCGGGCATGGATGTGCGTGATGTCCTTAGGTTACTTAGGTTTAATTAAGTAGTTCTAAGTTCTAGGGGACTGATGACCTCAGAAGTTAAGCCCCATAGTGCTCAGAGCCATTTGAACAAATGTTTTTGTGTATAATTTATAAATATTTAATAAAAATTGTCTGAATTATGATGAATTAAAGTTAAGACGTGAAAACTACGCCAACGCCACCTAGCGAATAGCCGCCCGAACTCGAGAGAGAAACAGTGCTTCAAGAACTCAGCAAGTCGGACCAAATTCACCTCTATATGACAGTGTAGAGCCTGTGTTGTTAAGAAAATGGATGCAATGTTCCTTCGGAGTCCCAGAAGTGCCTGTTCTTAGATTTTGTTTGCATATCAACAGGAACATTGCATCGTTCTTCTTAATAACACAGACACTGTAATACTCACGTAGTATTTTAGCCGACGAGACTTGGTAGCAACTGTAAGGAAGTCACATAATGTGTAAACGAGTATAGGTTGTCACGCGGAAGGACAACATATAGAAGTTTGGGTCTGGCCGTGGGTTGTGCATGAATAGCCAAAGCAATTAAGGCGACCGCTTTTGTAAAGTGGGAAATCCGGGTTCGAGTCCCGGTACAACATAAATCTTCATTTTCAGTTTCGTCAATCACTTATATAGCTGGTGGTTGTTCCTATTCGCAACTACGAATACATTTCATGAAATTCGCATCTGGTTTGGTAGTCTGGCGGTAGAGTGTGTGGCGCGGAGTCGAAAGGCTGTGGATTCGAATCATGGCTGGGTCCCTTTTTTTCACTCTGCCTTTTAATGTAGCATTTACCTCTCAATGGTGTGAAGATACACATTCCCTCGTTTTAGCAGTCGCGATACGCACTCTTAATTTACTGCAAATTCCTTGAACAACGAGCAGTGAAGTAGCAACTTCGAAGTATCGTAATAAATATGCCACTAACGAAAATTTAGCAGCTTCATCAGGCTGAGCCGTGAGGCTTGCAGTTTGATATAATAAAATATTTTTAACAAGTAGCTTCACTGCAATCGTTTGAGAACAACTGCATAGCGAAAACACTAGCTACTTCAAATGTATGTGGTGTTTTATTTATTTATTTATTTTGCTGCTACAAATTAAATGTTTTTCGGAAAAGAAGTTCAGCAACTTTCCTTCATTTACATGCAGTACGTTCTTTCAGCAGCGCAGCAGATGATTCAGTTTTCAGCTTTCTGCCTTCCTTGAAGACTGGGTGTTGTGTAATGTCCTTAGGTTAGTTAGGTTTTAGTAGTTCTAAGTTCTAGGGGACTGATGACCATAGCTGTTAAGTTCCATAGTGCTCAGAGCCATTTGAACCATTTGAACCTTCCTTGAATCACACCTAAATATGAACCCAGTTCTTTGTGTAGCTCGGCGAAGATGTCTGCCGTAAAGAGTCCACGACAAAGAATTCCGGTAATGCCTATCAACAATGCATGACAGTGCGTACAGATTCACAGGAGGAGTGCTTTCACACGAGCTTATAACATGTATATCACGCGTGTGTTTTTTCCTTTTTTTTTCTTTTATTTGTTCCACCTCAGCCTGCCTCCAATACATATTGAATCACTGAATACACATACAAACCAATGATTCGCATACAATATTTACATTTCTTATAAACATATTACTTCCATCACGAAGTGCTCTCACCATTGTAATGACATGACGGTCCAAACATTCAGTTACATAACGTTGTTCTCTGAAATGTATTCATAACTTTACTCAGTGACCCTAAAATAAAAAAAGCGCTAAGCCACACAAGTCGTCTGACAACGGATGCTTATTGCTACCAGTGCGAAGCAGGGCCAAGTCGCTAGTAACATACAACAGCTGGTGGTTGGGTTTGAACTGGCGACCCGCAGCACGCCTGCCTGCGATGCTGACCCCTCCGTCACTCTGCATGCAGCACAGCTCGCGGAAATACTCATCGAAAGCCAGCCGAGGAGACCAGAAGAAAACTACATCGCAGCGCAGGGGTCGAAATGTCGAGTATTCTCCAAGTTTGTTGAGGAACATGAGACGGCCTAATAACTAGTAAGATCTTATCACCGATGGAAACGGCCACGAAAGCCTGGAGACCTATTTGTACGGCTCAGTGATGTGACGTTCTTTGCTGAACGATCGCACCACCGTCCTCTTCTCCTGTTCACAAGTAGCCTTGTCCACTGGATCACTGAGCTGCACGATCTGCCACACCTTATTTGCCATACGCTATGTCGAATAGAATAGTAGTTACTTACTGTGCACGCTGTAGTCCTGACGCAAACACCTCATTTCCAGTTACTCTTTTTTGCCTCATCTGTATAAAGCACTTGCCTTGTTTTCGCAATGCACTATAACATCTATTCAAGAGTACTGAGACGTCATTGCGTCTATAGCCGTTGTGATGTTTCAGTCACTCAAGCTGTTGCAATTCACCTAAAATTATCCTCCTCAGCACTCTCATCTCAGAAAACATTAATTTTCTACACCTACAGTTTTGCATATGCTAGTATTATTGTTTTCATTAGCGGCGGCGAAAGTAGTAGTAGTAGTAATAGAAACGATATTAACTCTTAGTCAGTACTGTTATTCACACTGCCATTAGGTAAATTCAAATCATTTTTACATGTAATAACATTTTATTGTTATACATGGTGTTCCAAAAACATTAACAACGCTTAGTATACAAACTGATCGGTTTCCAAGGAGGAACCCATTTTCGGAAACTCACGGCCTGGGCGCTGGAGTGCGTCGATGTCTGAGAACGAACACTTGTTACGGTTTCTGTCTGAGGGTATGCAACACTTTAGCCATCTGTGTACTGCGGAAGGACGGCCTGAGCCTGACAACATTCCTGTGCATGCGCTACATTTCTCCACAGATCCCTTGTGCGCAACCTATTGCGGATCTTATGTCGTCTGCCCCTGCAGTAACGTTGTTAACAACTGTGCGACATGTACCAGTACACAAATAATCGACATTATGCTTGCATACGGCAAAGTGACTGGAATGGGAGATCTGCTGCAAGGTTGTATGCGGAACGTTTTCTAAAAAGACGTACCCAAACGTCATTCCACATTCGAGGACATCGAGAGACGCCTCAGACAAGCTGGAAAGTTGCACGCAGCTGTTTTCTGCCTGAGATGCGTCCGCTGTACAGCAAAGAAGTAGCACTTTGTACTTGATACATGCGAATACTTGCACAACAGGCACGTTTGGGTGGACGAAAATTCGTGTGCGCAGGTGATTCAAAATTATCAAGACAGGATATCTGCTGCCAAACAGACTAACAGGACCGATCTACCTAACATTTATCAGAGATGTTTTGTCTACCCTTTTCGACGTAGTGCCACTAAATGTTCGGATGGATGTGTGGCTGCAACACGACTGAGCTCAAGCCCACTTTGATGACGGAGTCACCTGAACGTCACATATTGCAATCGATGGATTGGCAGGGGTCGACCCGTTCCATGGTCAGCACGGTCGCCAGACCTGATACCACTCGACTATTTTCTGTGGGGTAGTGTGAAGTGTATGGTGTATGACACAACTGTAACATCAGCAGATGACTTTATTGCTCGAGTTCACGGAGCGAGTGAAATACTTCAAAGACAATCGCACGTATTGGGTCACGTGCGTGAGGCTCTGCATTGACCTGAAAGGTAAGCAAGTCATCGCCATTTGTAATGTAGGCAGCGCGATGTGCTGCTCATGTTGAGTTACTGACGTAATGTGGAACGCACATCCGTCTCAGACTTCGCAGCTCCCCAGCGCCTAAGCCGTTAGTTTCTGGACATGGACATGGATTTCTTCTCGAAAACCGATCACTGTACCTTCTCGCACAACGTACTAGCGTCGTCGGCGTTTCTGGGATACCCTGTACAGTTTATTAAATTTATTGTCATCTCTTAAGTATCTTCGAAGTAAAAAGTACTGTATGTGTGAAACTCTGATCCGCCTAATCTAACCAGGTTACGCAATTAAGTAAAATAAGTAATAAGGAAAAATTATTCGGGTTTAACGTTCCGTAGGCAATGAAGTCATTATAGATGGAGCACAAACTCGAAAAGACGAAGAATAGGATAAAGTAAATCTCTGGTGCCCTTTGAAAAGGAACAATGTCAGTATTTACCTTAAGCGGTTTAGGGAAACCACAGACAACCTAAATCTGGATGATAAAACTAGGATTTGAACTGTTGTCCTCCCATGATGTCTCTGTTTTTACATCGTCAAGCTGGAATTGGCAGTGCACACTCACTTGGTTCATCCTTGACATCTACATCTACATCCATTCTCTGTATACAACTGTGAAGCGCATGGCAAGTCATATGATTCAAAGAAAAGTTTATTTACTAACCACAGCTGCCTAAAAGAAACATATCGATAAAGAAAGAAAGGCATTATAAAGGACTGTTACCTCTAATAAAAACCACTGCGCCTTTAAAAAGCGCCTGTAGAATACAGTAACAAAATAGTGCGACATATTCCTAATAAAGCTGATATTCTGAACTAGGTTAAACGCATATCAAGGTAACAGTTGTCTCGTCTGCGGTCATCCACGTAGATGTTTATATTATAATTCATTTTCAAGTGTGTACCTATCAGAGTTTTTTGTACATTACCTCTATATATAAAAATAGTTGTACGCTTTCGTCTTTTCTTGAGGTATTCTTTCTGTTACGTAGGTCGACCTGAAAATGGTTTCTCCTGTCAAAACTACTCGTCAATTCAATATCTGACAGTGATTCAGAGTCCCCACGCAGCCCGAGTATCGATGTGAAGGAAAGGTCAGAGATACTCGGGCTTCGAACCACGGCCGCCGCTGCGGACATGTCACGTGGGCCCGTCCAATGACGCGACAGTGTCTGTAAATACTGCGGCCCCGCTTTTGTCTGGCAGTTCTTGCTGGTCTCTGAAGTCATTGATAGCAGAGTGACTGACCTTGCTTGTGTTTACGTTTCTCGATTCAGATCGCTTCCTCGACTGTTTGCGCGCGCTGACGACTTTTGCTACGCTGTGGACTTTGCTGCTGGCTAGTCATTCACTTTGTGAACTCCACTGTCAACGACCACAGGAACCGTTTGTTTGTGCCTGCTCTCCGCCGCCGCCATTACGAGTGGTCATGAACTGTGTTCTACCTACTCTGAGTAGGATAGAAAAGAAGGTTATGACCGTAACATGACATTTTTCAAATATATTAGGGACGTGTAGCCCGTTTAAAAATGTTTTAAACTGTGTGTTGCTCAAAAAATTTCTAATTATGATTGCTGCGGTTTCCTATAGCAGCATTACTCTGCTAGTTTATGATGGTCTAACAGTGCGAAAACTCGTGAATAGTAAACAAATATTGGTGGAAAGAAAATGTAATTTGGCTGCATTTCATCCTTAAATATAAGATAGTTTAACTAGCATGACGAAGAAAAGGCAGATTTTCTGTGCTCTCTGAAAGCAGCGGATTTTTTTAATAAGCTCGAGTTTTCGCGGTCTGTATTGGAGACACAACGGACTCGCATTCGGGAGGAAGACAACGGACTCGCATTCGGGAGGACGATGACTGAAATCCCCATCCTGCCACTCCGATTTAGGCTTCCCGTGTTTTCACTGAATCTATTACGGCAAAGGCCAGGATTGGCCCCTTGGAAAAGGATGTGGTCGATGTAACTCCTTACCCTTCCCCGGAGCAAGCTTGAGTCCCTCCTCTTACACTCTAGTAGTCCGTGGGAAGCTAAATCTCAACCTCCCATCCTTCTTCGAAGAATTCCTAATTGAAACAGTTCTTTGTAAAATATGGTGCAACGTCTCTTTGTTCAGCGTTCGGGATTTACACTCGTTTAAACATTAAAGTCTAGGTGCCCTGAAGAAGATCGGTGCAAAGATGGTTGAAACATCGTTTAATATTACTGTTTTTAGTTTCACAGTGATGTGGCGTAATGTCCACAGGCGCGGATCCTAGGGGACCGTTTGTTTAATCCATACAGCACCTCACAGGCAAAAGAGAATATAGCAATTTCAATTGTTCAGCGACTTGGCTCCAATGGCTCTGAGCACTATGGGACTTAACTTCTGAGGTCATCAGTCCCCTAGAACTTAGAACTACTTAAACCTAGCTAACCTAAGGACATCACACACATCCATGCTCGAGGCAGGATTCGAACCTGCGACCGCAGCGGTCGCGCACTTCCTGACTGTAGCGCCTAGAACCGCTCAGCCACTTCGGCCGGCTGTTCAGCGACTTCTAAAGCCGAACTGTACATTTGATAGCAAATCGTGTTATATAAAAATGGTCAATTATCCTTACATACACAGCCTTTTCAATAACTTTAGCAAACACTGGTGGCATAGAAATAGCTCTAAAATTGTCTACATTATCCGTTTCTCCCTTTTTTTATAAAGCAGGTTTACTACTGAATACTTTAACCGTTCAGGAAACTGACCATTCCTAAAGGAAATTGACAAATATGTCTAAATACAGGGCTAACATGTGCAGCACAGTACTTTAATATTCTGCTAGGCACTCCATCATAACCATGAGAGTCTTTAGTCTTCAGTGATTTAATTATTGACTCAATCTCCCCCTTGTCTATATCACAGAGGAGTATTTTACACATCAATCTCGGAAAGGCATTTGCCAAGAAAGTTATATGGTTCCCTGTAGAAACTAAATTTATATTTAGTTCACCAACAATGCTTAGAAAATGATTGTTAAATACTGTACATATATCTGATTTATTAGAAACAGAAATATTTTTACTACGAGCTGACTTAATATCGTCGACCTTGTGCTGCTGACCAGACATTTCCTTCACAACTGACCATGTGGTTTTAATTTTATCCTGTGCATTAGCTATTCTATTTGCATACCACTAACTCTTTGCCTTCCTAACAATATTTTTAAGCACCTTACAGTACTGTTTGTAATGGGCTACTGTAGCTTGATTGTGACATTTTGATATAAATCCTGCTTTGTTCTACATGATATCCTTATCCCAACAGTCAGCCAGCGTGGCTGCCTATTACTGCTAGTACTCCGTTTAGAGCGTTCTTATGGAAAGCAATTCTCAAAGAGCATGAGAAATATGTTAAGGAAAACACTATATTTATCATATATGTTATTGGCACTAAACATCCTGCCACTCTTGTTCCCTTACAAGGTTTAAAAAACTCTCTATTGTCATTGGATTAACTTTCCTACATAGTTTGTAATTACATGCGACATTTTTTTGAGTACAAAAGCCTTTTAGTGTGCATCATGGTCTGAAACTCCATTCACCCTTTTACTAACAGAATGCCCATCTAGTAATTAAGAATGAATAAAAATATTGTCTATGGCTGTGCTACTGTTCCCTTGCACCCTAGTTGGAAAAAACACAATCTGCATCACATCAAATGGTTCAAATGGCTCTGAGCACTATGGGACTTAACATCTGTGGTCATGAGTCCCCTAGAACTTAGAACTACTTAAACCTAACTAATCTAAGGACATCACACACATCCATGCCCGAGGCAAGATTCGAAACTGCGACCGTAGGGGTCACGCGGTTCCAGACTGAAGCGCCTAGAACCGTACGGCCACACCGGCCGGCTGCATCACATCATATGAACTTGGGAGATCTACCAACATCCTTTTTCTTGCACCATCATATACAAAATTTATATTGAAGTCACCACATATAAATCAGTTCTGGTACTTCCTACAAAGTGAATCAAGAACCCTCTCTAGCTTGAGCAGAAATGCTCTGAAGTCTGAGTTACGGGCTCTATAATCAACAACACTTAGAAATTTAGTTTCACTAAATTCAACTGCCCCTGCACAACATTCAAATATGTTCAGGACAGTGCACTGATACGTCTATGGACTCAAATGGAATGCTGTTTTTTACATACATATTTGACACGGTTTGTGAATCCACAGGTAGAGTTCTCGAACCACGGAAAGTTAAGTAAGGGAAAATAGAAAACGAAAGATTCTCGACTAAATGTACAAATGTGTGTAAATTGTTAAGGGACCAACTGCTGACGTCATCGGTCCCTAGACTTACAAACTACTTAAATGAACTTAAATTAGCTTATGCTAACAACAACAACAACAACAACACATACACACTCATGTCCAAGGGAGGACTTGAACCTCCGGCGGGAGGGGCCAAGCAATCAGTGACACGGAGCCTCAAACCGCGCATCTTCTCCGCGCGGCGATTCTCGACTAACTAAAAGAAAGAGCGACTTCCCTAAGATACACAGAAACGATTGCAAGGAACAGTATTCCCCTCATTAACTCTCTCACATACCTGTCGTCTGCAGATCTGTGTTGACAACTGCAATGCCAAGTGCAATACTGATAATGGTGAATGTACACTTCAACTGAATATCATGTAAAATTTTTAATTTGTAAGAGCTGCGATATTTTTGTTACTATTATCGTTTCTAAATGAACTGCATGACACACCTCAAAATTTCAGACGAGTGTCTATCAAATGCTGTTTTCCTTTGACCTGCAATTTCTTACAAGTTATGCTAAAGTGGTGTAGTACCTACTGATGTAAATACATTATTATTGCTATTACATGATTTTGCTTTATTTTAAGAAAGTCACAATTCACTTCCATTATGTTATAATTAATACTTCTTTACTACAATCTGTTTCTGTCATCAGACCACCATCAGATATCTTGTATACTAAGAGAGAGAACACATGCAATGCATTTCATATTCAACTGCCAATATAACAGTGTGTGGTATAACAGTGTGTGGTACATGTGCTGATAAAAACGCATGTAGTAAGATGTCACTTACTCACTTAAGACATTTAAAAGAGCTTACATGGCGATGTATAACCCATAAGGTCAAAGATCATAAGATCTATCTTGAGTCTTAGAAAATAAAAGTGCGGTTCTTAAACTAATGGGACTGACACTACCCACACATACAAAGAAATACTTAAGCACAATGCAATTGCACAGTATTTCCTGTTGTCAAGTAGTAAAATATATAACGTTATCAATGACAAAATGTACCAAGCACTGCTAATCTTCGTTCTACATATACAGTGTGGTTCCAATATTTTGTGTGGAGACACGATATACTGCTGATTATACAGCCGACTAATATTCACGAGTCGAACCTTGGACAATAGACATGATCTGGATATATTCTTACGAGTATACGAGTTGTGTGTCATATGTAACTATGAGTATTTGTGACAGTCATTTGAAGGAACTTGAAGAGGTGCAATACCATATTATATGTATCTCAACAACGGCAGCGTTGACAGTAACGAAGCGCAAATTAGTAGCGACTTATATTTTATTGTTGTTATCATTACAGCGCATTTGAAGGGGAAGGTGACAGTAATTAAATTTGTGGTGGGGGGAGGCGAAGTGTGAGAGATGATAACAAACTGTGATCACCTTCTTCCCAGAAACGAACCCTAAATTCGCGCCTGAATACAGAAAACAATTTCATTCACATTGACACTTTCTGTGGATGCCTACGCACTCATATCAGTACCTGGCAGTCCCATATGAGCCGCTGCCCCTGTCTGCGAAGCACGCTGTCGGCGAGTACAATTCGCTGTGCGCTAGAGGCGCCGTGGGACCGCGGCGCAGCCTACTCGCCACGCCGTGTTTTACGGCCGGCTCGCCGTCCCGCGACGCGCTGATGTTTATTTAAGGTGCGAACGCAGGGGGAGGGAGGGAGGGAGGGAGGGAGCAAGAGAAAAAGCTGGCGTCTACGGCTGCCTCGCAGAACACGTTCCCGCCGAGCCGCGGACACGGTGCCGCTACGCGCTGTACTCGTACACGACGGCCCGATGGTCGTGTTCTGCAGCGCACTTGTGCTTCGCAAAACCTTGCACCGCATCTTCAGAATTCATTTCTCCATTCGCGATCACTACGGCCATCCACTCTATAGACAAGCAATTCAAAACCAAAACGACGACTATAGGCCGGCCGGAGAGGCCGAGCGGTTCCAGGCGCTACAGTCTGGAACCGGGCGACCTCTACGGTCGCAGGTTCGAATCCTGCCTCGGGCATGGATGTGTGTGATGTCATTAGGTTAGTTAGGTATAAGTATTTCTAGGTTCTAGGGGACTGATGACCTCAGAAGTTAAGTCCCATAGTGCTCAGAGCCATTTGAACCATTTTTGATGACTATAGGCAGGTTCTCAGCGAAGAATTTATCGCGTTTGGGAAAGTTCTTACAGACTGTCGAAACATTATGTCTACTAGGAAAATAAAAACTTAAATGAAAAAAAGCAGCTTACGAGGGTAGCTGCCAAAATATTTTTCACATGAATTAAGTCCCCTGTTCCTATTGCGGCCGTGCGGTCTTCATTCCGAATGCAACACACTTCGTCTCTGCCTAATTATCCCAACTAACATCAATCTGAACCTGCCTACTGTGGTCAAACCTTGGTCTCCTCTCGCCATTTTTACCCCTTGTACTTCCCTCTGTTACCAAATTGACGATTCCTTGATACCTCATTGAATGTCCTTCAGCCGGCCTCTGTGGCCGAGCGGTTCTAAGCGCTTCAGTCCGGAACCGCGCTGCTGCTGCGGTTGCAGGTTCGAATGCTGCCTCGGGTATGGATGTGTGTGCTGTCCTTAGGTTAGTTAGGTTTAAGTAATTCTAAGTCTATGGGACTGATAACCTCAGATGTTAAGTCCCACAGTGCTTGGAGCCATTTGAATTTGGATGTCCTTCTTTTAATCACGTCGTGCCGTAAATTCCCTTCTTCTTCAATTCGATTCATTACCTCTCATTAGCAATCCGATACGTCCATTTAATCTTCAAAATTCTCCTGTAACACCACACTTCAAAAACTCCTGTTCGCTTCTTGTGTGAATTGCTTATCGTCCACGTATCACTTCCGTACATCAGTTTTCTTATATTTACATCTTAGATCACAAAACTGTTTGGTCCTTAGACTACCGGTTTCGACAGTGATGATGGTCTTCATATCTGTTTTAAAACATGTCGTAATGTATTTACAACATCTTTTAAACACATATAAAGGTGATCATTGCTGAGCCAAACCCGTAGTCTAAGGACCAAAAATTTGTAAGATGGTAGACGGAAATAAAAGAAATTCATTTTACACTTTCTGGATCACTGTTTTATTCGCTAACATGTCGTGCTTCCATACCAGGCTACTCATCTGACAAGTACCTCTAGAACATATTTCCCGACATTTAATATCTATTCAATGTTAACATTTTTCTCTGTTGCATAAACGTTTGCTTGATTTGCTGGTTTGTATTTTATATCCTCTCCACTGCCCTAAACAACAGAACTCATCTACTACTCGTACTTTCTGTGTCTCACTCCTCAATCTAATTCCCTAACCGCAAACTTATTTATTTTGACTACATTTTAGAATTACAATATTATCATAAAACCCCAAACTTCCAATTTCTAATGCTTCTACCCTTGAAAAAACGTACATATTCAACAATATTGGGGACAAAATGCAACGCTATCTCACTGCGTTCTCAAGCACTAATTCCTCTTCTTGTCTTTCGACTCTTATGACAGCAGCGTGGTTTCAGCACAAATCGTAAGATAACCTTTCGCTAACAATACCCAAATGTATGTCAGACGCTTCGAGGAATGCCCCGCTGCAGTGTCAGGGACTTTGCAGCCAAAAACGAGACAAACTGGTAGAGTGGGGTAGATGGAGTCAAAATTGGAAACATTTGCGAGGGGGTTACTGATTGTAACATTTCTCTCACAAACAAAAGAAATCTCTCGAAAACCTGGACCATAATATGGAGATGGGAATGAATTTTTACTCAGTTCTGGGGTTATGAAAGCCTTGTGCTTGTATAGGTGTATACAGGGCGCATTATCTCTGGCATTTCGGCAGATATTTTCAGTTTCATTTCTGTAATGCATACCTGAAGTCTGCCCAAATAAATACAGTATGGTTTAGAAATAGCTAATATTCTCTAAATAATTGTTGCTTCATTTATTTTTAATAAACCAAAACGACCTTATAAATGCTATTACCATTGCACATTAGTCACCTAAATTTCCCAGTGTCGTATCAGAAGGACGACGTTCTCTTGCAGCACAAATAGCTGGAAACTTATAGCTTTCAGCCGTTGTTTGCGTCTTCAGACTTTGGATATTAGGTACTCTCCTATAATGTAGTTACTTTTTCCACGCACGTCCTTTTCCATTACTTATTACTCCACTCAACACAGAGGAGGAGATCAATGAGCCTTCCGTTGTAATAAGTGATACTTGACGCGTTGAATGTATTTTCTTCCTCCATACTAGGAAGTATTTCTGAGAAGCGGCCTTCCACTGGAGGAAGCGAAGCAGATTTATCTTCACATGGCCTGTTAATAGCTGGCAACAGTTACTTCTACGTCCGTTACACGGGTAAATCTGTCAAATCTCAGGCGTGGAATTTGGACGGCTAGGAAGGAAAGAGAAGTACAAAAAGAAATTAATATTACACGCAGTCCGCGAAAGCTAGAGCATCCTACAGGCCGGTCCAGTTGCGTATTAAGGAAAAGGAATGTATTGATAGAAAAGCCTATCTAGAAATCTATTTGTAATCAGATTGGGTTCTTAAAAGTTAATGAGTGCGTTAACAGCTTCGTGAACGCGCTGGCTAGAGATTTACAAGGCTCCAGACCGGCCAGTGCTTCGCAGAGCCGCACCGGTTCTATTTGTAATTGCGCCCACACAGCGCCTTGTCAGAGATACTGCTGTGAGTGCGCAATGACAGCACGCCCACACGTCGCTCTCTTTGCTTACGTCACTTCTTTTGATGTTGCCGGGGCAGCAGTTTCTCTCGTGCTTACCTTATTACCGTCAGCCATTCTTTCAAGTCTCTGCAGTGGTATCACATATCTAGAGGAACGGCATTACCAGCGTCAAAACAAACAGATTACTGTCTCTCGCAACGAACTGCCTGTGAACACTTAATACATCACCTCAAGTTTGCGTCAACATTAATTTCCTGTCAGAGCTATCTGTTACCCAAACCCAAAAAAATGTGCTTAGTTAACGAGCACGCTGTGATTACTTGCCACCTCCACGTCTTTCTATTTCAGCAGCCGCTTGCAAGCTCTTGCAACACGCTGTTGAGTGGAACCTATGTTTGCACGTAAAAGAGAACTGTGAGAAAAACCAAGCTTACGTATAGAAGCAAATAAAATAATCCCACCCTGGTTCGGAAGACACACATAACGCTTCAGTAATTACTTCAAACCTTTAAAAGCATGTGGGCAACTTAAACATTCGATTTCTGTGTCACTTCGAAGCAACTTTCAGGATCCGCAAAATGGAATGACAAAATTGACGCGATTTTGTTGAAGACACTGACTTATCAGAGTTTTTACGCTTCTACTGTATCCTGCACCAACGCGCTGAAGAGGGTTAGCGACGTCTACAGAGCAGCTTTTTGTTGTTGTTTTTTTTTAACTTCGAACAATGGGAACCCTTTGCGACTTTTAAAGAGATAGGTTGAAGTGAAGTAACTGTACCATTGTTGAGTGAATCGACAGCAAATACAATCCACGAAAAAGACGACTTGATGAACTAACCGGCAATAACACACAATTGCGAACACTAAAAATTGTGAAAACTGTCGCAAAGAACTGTTGAGCTAAAGCTACAGAAGTGTTATGAGAACTCTAGCTTTAGCAACACGTTTCTGCTCTAAGGGCCTGGTGCGAACTGCACAAAATGAACTTCCGCTACCCGCTACCGTGCAGCACTCTCCGAAACTCATAACTACTGAAGCTAGTTCAGATTGCCGTAAGTACTACCGTCGGTGTAACATGAACCAACTATAAAACAGTAATGTGTTGCGTAGAAGTTTCTTTACTTTTTTACACCAACAGGTCTGGTTTGTGTGTGATCGACGTCCAAAGAACCTTGAGCGGACTTTCAACTTCCTATCGGTATATGTGGAAGTAGTTATGTGACTGTATGGCTTGCATTTTCGTAGTATTCCGATAGTCCTTACAACACTCACCAAAGATGAATTACACTAAATCACTTCGAAAAAATTTTATCTGGCCATGTGCGTTTTGCAATTGGGGCATTGCTCTGAATAATAACACCATTTTCCCAAAGATGCAGTCTCCGTATAGTGTTGTCTCCGGAGCATGTGAATGAGCATCAACCATATTGCGGTTTTGTATTGATCACATGCTCACGATTTTTGCCTCATGAATTTCTCCGCTTCTTGGGACTCAGCAGTACCGGCGGTGGCTCAGAACTTACCGCCCACAAGTAGTTTCATTCTCACTGTAGTTAACCAAAAATTTGTTTTGGACCACGCAGATTCGATCCGGTTTATATCATTTTCTTTCTGTTGTAAGTCTGTCTGTGTGCCCGAGCTTGCAGTTTCGGCCTCGTTCCTTAATATGTGACAGTGTTGCTCCACATTGAGAAAGAACCGTCAAATTGTTAGGTACAATACCTCATGATATGCTTAATGAGTTGGCCATTTTAGTGACAGACGCACGAACTAGACGAGCATGAACAATTAATCATCTTTGAAACTCTGTGCTCTAGATGTCATATATTGCCAACAGTACGGGACATCTTACGTCTACAAACAGAACGAAGACGATAGTATTTCATTACTTGATTGGTGTTTAACTTATGGATCCTGGGGTAATATTACAATGAGACGAAAACGTGAAATTGATACTAGGAAGGCGTTCGCAAGACTCAACTTTCATGGGAAGGTTCTTCATCCGCCAAGCAAACCGCATACAAGACATTAGTGCCTTCTTTTCATGAATGTTGCGCCTTTGTTTGAAGATCTTCTTAAGGCTGACATCAAAATTCGAATTAATTCATAAGCACTCTACTATGGTCATAGGAGGTCAAAATAGCCAACACGAAAGTGTAACAGTGACGTACACGGATCTTAAATGGGAATATCTGTAAGAAAAGCGACGCTATTTTGCGAAATCGTGTTGGGTGGCCATAGAGAACGATATTCTTGATAAGATATGCAACAATTATTTCATCTGCATCGGATATCTTCCATAGCGACAACTGGAAAAAATAAGAGGGATACGGAGGAATACAGTCATTTCTTTTTCGTTGCTCCACAGCAAATGGAATAGGTCAGGACGTGTACCCTACACCGTGCATTTATCGTGGCTTGAGAGCTGTACAATTAAAGGATTTCAAATGGCTATTTCGAGCTACTAAAATGCACATTTTAGTATACCGAAAGCGTTTTGTTTTATCTTCTTAAAATCAGTGGTCTGCAAACATTTAAAGTATAATTTTGGTTTTGGTTCTGGATCTAAAAATATTTCGTTTCATAAGATAAGAATTTGTTTGTTGCACGTAGTAGCAAGTGGAAATGACGATGGCGTTATTTACTAAACGAACTACTCTAGATGTAGCACCAAAATCAAAATTGTAAATACAGCTGATTCCAAACAATTAACGTTTTAAGTGAATAAAACGAAACCAGTTGATAAAATAAAATATATATTTTGATAGTTTCAAATGGATTTGAAATTTCTTAATGAAGTATACACGACTATGGCCACAAAAATGAAATGTTCACCCATGCATCTAAAGAGACATGTTGAACTGTTATCACTCCAGCAGAATTTTAGTAGCATGGAAAGAAAAACAATTCCTCGTACCCACCTTATAGTGTAATTTGTGTCTCCCTACTGTCGTGCTGATTCAGATTTTTTTTTTTTTTTTGGGGGGGGGGGGGTGTAGGGGCAGCCATCAGTCTTCTGGCTGGTATGATGCGGCGCACCACGACTTCCTCTCCCGTGCGCCGTGCGAACGTCTTCACCTCACAGCAGCATTTACACCGAACAACCTATGCTACTTACTGGATACGCAAGGAGCAGCACACAGCGCCGTCATGTCCAGTACGATCGATCCCAGGAATTGGAAGATGTTGATTCAGAAATGCGCTGGCTTCCGATTCAAAGTGTTTTTCCAGCGCTAGGCATTTTCTTCTTTTACATTTTCTGTGATTCTTAGCAATGTATCGTTTTGCATTAAAACGTTGAATCTGCTGTAACTGGTGTAGTCATTTCGAATTGCGCTTTATTCTAATATTTCTCTCCTCTTCTAATATTTCTCTCTCAGTTTACACCCTCTATATTCCCCTAAAGTACCATGAAGTTATTCTCTGATGGCATAATTCATATCCTTTCAAAAAAAAAAAAAAAAGTTCAAATCTGTGTGAAATCTTATAGAACTGCTGAGGTCATCAGTCCCTAAGCTTATACACTACTTAACCTAAATTATCCTAGGGACAAACACACACACCCATGACCGAGGGAGGAGTCGAACCTTCGCCGGGATCTGCCGCAAAGTCTATGACTGCAGCACCTAGACCGCTCGGCTAATTCCGCGCTGTCATATCCTATCATCCTGACCGTTCTTCTTTTCAGTGTTTTACACGTATTCCTTTGCCCATGCATACTACTTTTTTTTATCTGATCAGTCCAATTTTTTCAACCTCTGCGGCGCAACATCTCAAATGCTTTGATCCTCCTCTTTTACGGTTTTCCCACAGTCCATATTATAGAAGTATCGGCCAGCTCCTACACACTCTTAACTCTGGGCTGTTAGTATCTAACAATAATAATTTAGCGCGGATCAAAGGCCTGGGACAAGTCTTTCAATTGGACGCCTCTTGGGCGACTTGCTGTTCCCTAATCTAACCCAGTAATTGTTCCAGGTACAATAGCTTACAGTTTAAACTGAAATCCGAATCTCATGTCGTTCTTGGGGAATCTTTATATTATTTAAAGGCGACGACTAGGTTAAGGGCAGACAAAAGATTTCGTATTTCGACTGGGATTCGATCCTGCGACTGCTCGGTTTCCAGGTACACGCTTCACAACCTGTATTGTGTACGGTATTGATTGTCACTTCAACTTCACCTAATAATAATAATAATAATACACTCAGGTGGCCGTACAGTGACAGCCAAGTATTCCGAAGTCCATCCTATTAGATTACGATTCTGCTGTCCAAGTTTCTTCTCTTTTTCTGTTGTAACACTTTAAAAACTTAGTCGAATGATCCAAAGCCACGGTATAACCATGTGATTCACGCCCCTCTTTCTTCCCAGGTTTGTTCTCCTCCTCTTCGTATGGTGCCAGGGCCACAACAGCTGCAACTGAGGAAACAAGAGCAGCAGCAGCAGCACCAGCTTGCATCGACGCCAACTTGTGACAACATGCTTTAGTAAGTCTTTCAATGTTCTTCCCATTAAGTTCACTAACAGTTCTCTTCAGTCTCTCGCCATCAGCTTCAGTACCGACAGAACTGAGAATCCTCTCAATATCTGCAGATGTTACATTTTATTTCCCGCCAAGAGCAGCAGGCAGGCAACAGGCCATGAAAAGTAGTTCTTGAGTCTCTGCTACACGAAACGTGTGTCCACTACCTTGCCATTATCATGGCGTCCTGCCTATGCTCACTACATCACCATTCGCCGACGTCTCAAACTGCGAGACAGACTTATTCTGCAGAACCATGAACTAACATGGTCCGACAGAGTAAAATATATAGGAGTCATCCTCGACCATAAGCTGCGTTTTAAGCCGCATATTACTCCATGATCTGCACCAAATAAACCATATTGCGGCTAGTAGGCACATGAATTCTAGAGCAAAACTTCCGTTATACAAAGCAACGATCCTACCTGCATTGCTCTATGGCTGCTCCACGTGGAGAATCACTAGTCCCACTGACCTTAAACCAGACGATTCAAAATGGATGCTTAAGGCTTGTCCTGGGTGCTCCACGATGGACCAGAATCACCAATCTACATGCAGAACATCAAATGCTCACGAACGAGGACCAAATGAAGGACTAGAGACGGAAATTCCGCCGGCCGGTGTGGGGGAGCGGTTCTAGGCGCTTCAGTCTGGAACCGCGCGATCGCTACGGTCGGAGGTTCGAATCCTGCTTCGGGCATGGATGTGTGTGATGTCCTTAGGTTAGTTAGGTTTAAGTAGTTCTAAGTTCTAGGGGACTGATGACCTCAGTCCCATAGTGCTCAGAGCCACTTTGAACGAAAATTCCTAGATAAAATTGATACATTATGGCCAACAATGAGACACTTTGAATACACCGGTTCTAAAGCTCCAAAATGGTGGCACAGGACAAAAGTTTCTCGCGCTACTGTGGAGGCTCTTGAATAACAAGCAAACAGCATGAAGCACCATCTCAGCAGGGTATAAGGACCTCGAGCCCAAGCCGCAGCTTACGCTTCATTCCTGATAACGTAACTCACACACAGCCCCACCCCAGCAGTTCAGCCTCAAAGAAGGTAGCACTTTGGACACACCACACGCTAGGAAACAAAGAAAAAAAACTTTATCACCAGGCCCGACTAGGGATGGTCGTAAGAGTGTTATAGTGTGGAGCAAACATAATTTTCTCCTCTCAGTACGTTCCTGACTCTGTAACAGCAGTGAGCACGAGCCGTTGCACCGTTGCTCGGCTTACACAGCTGTCAGACACGGGGCAACGTCGAGCTGGCGCGAGCCCCGCGTAACGAGCCCCACGGGCGGCCGGCGCGCTGGCTTTCGGCCCGCCGTGAATAAGTAAAGCGGCGCGGCTAAATGTGAGCGGCCGTGGCGTCGCGGGCCTCCCGGGATGGCCGCGCTGAGTGGCCGCGCCGCCTCGTGCCCCGCTGCTCGGCACGGCACGGCACGGCACGGCTCTGCCGCTCCCCTAGGGCACCCGCACACTTACCAGGCGGCAGAGTTCCAGCCCCCTCACTCAAACCGCACCTATCTGAGAGCCGCCCAGCGGGCAGGCCTGCTCCACGCCAGTGGCACATCTACTAATGCTGAGTACTCCGGTTTCGCACTGGCGAGAATCCATTTCTCCACATCCACTTTCACATCCATACCACCGTACAATTTCGAGATATTGTCTCACAGAAATCGAAACACCGGTTCGATATTTATCTTTTTGGACAAGTTCATCACGTAACGGGGAATTAAAATATTAAACTTTCTGAGTCGTGCGCATGCTCATATCGATACTCAAGTTTGTGCAAATCCTTCAGATTTCCTCGCTTAACAACAGTTTCTCTGGCGTCTCATGAGATGGCATATTGAGTGGATTTAAAACTGCGTGCAGCTCATTCTGAGGTCTGTCTGCTGGGGTTGAGTAACTCGGACGGGGCCTGGTTCGCGGCCCAGGTAACAAGGACGTGCCCGAGTTAAGAATTTACACTATTGTAAGACAGCTTCCATTTTATCGTATTCTGTTTGCAAAATTTTTGACGTTTACTTGGACTACGTGTGCTTCCCAGCTTTAAGTTTCTTAAATTTTTCTCTTGCCTGTTAACCTCGATCTACATCTGAACTAACGGTATGTGCACTTTCCAGATTTAACTTTTTTAATATTATTCATAGACAGTTAAGGTTCAAAAGCTCCACTGCTATGCTGTACTTTATATCGTTACGTAAATTCTCCTCTTCATAACAAGTTCTCGTGGGTCAAACGAACTCACTTGTCTACTCTCATTTTTTGTGTCATGTTTGGGGTACTTGCGCTATTTTCCATTTACGTAAAGTAAATTTAATGTACTTTTCTGTAAGTATGTTTCAGAATCTGTACCGAGCCGAGCAACTGTCTGGGGCGTCGGCCGAAATCGAGCCTGTTACCGTGTTTTGCCCAATTCACATGCTCCAGCGCCTTTCAGTATCTTGAATTTTTTGCTTCTGTAAGTAATCGTTAACCCCTGATAATTTGTCACTGTTCCTTTCCGTAATTATAGAAGTCACAAATTCTTTTATTTTGTGAACTGTACTTCAATAAGTGCCTCTGGGTCACTCTTCTAGTGCTAATAGATTTCAAAGAATTTGTTGGAGTTTGATTTAAAGAGGTGAACACGACCTCTTTTACGGAATATTTAATTTTGTTAAATCTTGTACTGAGATGCGTAGTTCTGGAATAATTCAAGAAAGACGTGCAAAAGCGACCTTGCAACGCGTTGTTCTTGAGTATCTCGAAGACTGTGGTCTCCACAGAAAATGTATACCTGTACAAAATTTAACTACAGTAAATTTCGTACAAAAAGGTCGTATTCATTTTATCTGCAGGCATAATAGTTTACGCATAGCGAGCGAGAGAATATGAAAATCTTACTCATAGTGTTTGAAGGTGCTGTGGGCTGCACAACAGGTGATACTCCAAAAACGAACAGGTAGTATTCGCTTCAGAACTGTTCAGAGATTCGACAGGCAGTAGACCGCTCTATTCGCATCATCAACAGAACAGGCTCTGCTAACGGTATATTACGCCTTCCACAAAATGTTTAACTTAATATACCTTATTTGCATGAGTTATCGAATGTTGTTAAATAGTTTGTGGCATTGGCATTATTTGCCACTTCCAGGAAACTTTGAATAATGGGCAGAGCATTCCGTGATACGATTTTCAGGTTAGAGAGACGTCTTCGGGTAATAACTGTCAAAGGATATGTTGCGTTGCCAAATACATTGCAACGAACCTACTTTATTTGCACAGAAAAACAGTAATAGTACATTAGTAAATAGTAACAGTATGTACTATACATCAATTCTTCAAATGTTTCATCTCGCTGGACAAGAGAAAATTCAGACTACTGATAAACTAATAGTATCTTCGGGTCTTTTTGTAGTATCAGTAGCCATCGATCTTCAGTATCTAGAAATGTCTATGAAATCTTATGGTTGGGCAACTTACGTAGAATGGCGTGTATATTAGAATTATCACACATTTCTCAGTTGAAAAGTGAATTGTAGTGTCTGCAGAATACGGACGTACTTCACAGTTATGGTGACGTGTGCTAATAAAACTGAAGTATTTGATCTATTTCTCTTGTACGCAGAGAGAATGGCCGTTTTACTATTCCAAACAAGAGATATAATGCAAGCTCTGATTGGCTTCTACAATGCTTTCTTCTGTTGTAGTATGTGTGTGTGTGTTCGCTTTGGTTAGAGCTTTGAATTAATTTAAGCCCCTCATCCAAACAGTCAGGAGGTTTAAAAAAACCTGGAATCAAGTGACTCCGTGTCTCAAGAAATGCATAATTTAATTTCACCTCTCAAGCGCTCTCTACGGTCTTATTAACGAGCGAGGGTAAGTCAGCAGTTGGTAAGGAGGAAACCCGTTTCGCAGCTACCAGCTGGAATCTAAACGCCGTGTTCGGTACTTGCTTATTTCATGCGCGGCTTATAGCTAATAACGACTCGTCGGGGGCAAGCAACCTTCTCCTCCTCCTTAAGGCCAAGGAAACGACTACACAGGCTGACGCGGAAGTCAAAGTTAATTCCGAGGAAAGAGGGTCCTCGAGCTACCCGCCGTAGTGCCCATCGTAAATCTCAAAAGCGGGCCGGCGAGGGGGGAGGAGTCAGGTAAACGGGCGTTATTGATTCCTCGCTGTACCTGGCTGCTGCTCTTTGCCGCCATGGTGCCGCAGGTTGCAGACTTTCATTAAACTGCGGCCGCGGAACAGGCTGCGAGGGAGAACGAGAGAATACTCCCCCGAGGCGAGTGGTTAGCTAGCAACCACCGGGTTGCGGCAGGTAATGGCCGGCCCAGGGTCACGAGATGGAACCGTCGTTTCCGATCTGAACTGAACCAACAGTTTACCAGGTACAATTTTTTTGTATGAAACAACTTTCTGCTACTAGTCATGACGTTATTTTTATTTAAGTTTTGCACAACGTGTTTCGGGAAATTATTCCCATTTTCAAATGCGTTTTTTGTGTGCTGTGCCATTTATTCGTCACGTTTTCGTTGTTTGAGGGTTGCATTGACCTGTTGTCTTTGCTGCAAAAAACATCCGCAATTTTTCATTAATGGTCCAAGTTTATATAAAGTTAATGGCGAATTTGCAAAAAACTTCTACTTAACTATTTTCCTTGTGGTCCACTTGTGCATATACTCACACTTACCAAACATCGTGCACAATATAGTGTGCTTAGTACGCAATGACAAGAACAAACGTATAAAACAAAACAGCCACAGCTGCTTACAGGTGGTGAGTATTTGCACAAGTAGTTCTGTCAAAATTCACCCGTAACTCAATATATACAGTTCGAGCATTATTAAAAAATGGCTCGTTTTTACATTACAAACAGAACAATGCAGAACTTCACACGTCGAAAATATCACGAATAAATACCATAGCACTCGAAAAACGCACTTCAAATTTCCTTTACGCGTTGCGTAAAATATAAATAAAAACAAAATAATGGTTTATAGCAGAAAAACTTTTTTCCCAGTCATAGGCTTCACCAATCATTTCTGAATGACAAAATTAAATTACTCGGTACACACGAATCATGATATTTAGATCACATCCTCTCTTGAAAACATTGACAACTGACGGGAACTGCAAACTTATATTCGCATGTTTCTCATGTGGGTAAGGAAAATTCCGAAGGTTATATTCGCATTCCATCTTTTGCAGATGAATGTTTTGTTTCTAATCAAAAATATTATGACTCTTCGTGCTAGACATCGTCAATGGTCTATAACATTATTTAATTATACATATTTTTAGAACATCTGTAGTGATTATTGGCAGCTCATTTCAAATATCTATTTACAAACATGTAGTTGTGATTTATCACTTATATGAAAAACATAGAAAAACGAAAATGAGTAACAAATGACATCAATGTATGTGTCAATAAATAATTTAAATTAGTTGCCAAGATCTACAATATCTCCTCTCAAAATATGTATTTGTAATTAAGTAACTGACTCTGCACCATAGACCACTTATACGCCTAACGTGAATATACGAAATATTTCTTTATAAACAAAACATTCTGTTAGGAAAGATGGAGTTTTTCTTATGCACATTGTGAACATAAATGAAGCAACAACTCACGTGGAACGGTTAAAAATGTTAACAATGTTCTATTAGAGTTTCTATTAATGGGAGGGGTATCATTCGCCGCTCCCACAAAACTGCTATTAGAATAAAGCTAAGATTTGTACTCGTAGCAGATTACGTGAAGAAGTTTACAATGTGGTCTTCGGGTAATAACAGCTAATTCATGTGCCGCGTTACAAAAAACAAAGTAGTGCAAAGGTACACATATCGATTCTGCTGCAATGTATCGAATCCTACCCTTACCCACCTCTGCCGATCCAAGGTCACAGGCGACGAGCAGACGCCTCGTGAGCGGAAACGGTGCAACGTATCGAATGTTTTTCTTGACAGTTGAGAAATAACCTCCCCTGCAACACCCTCAGAAGCCTTTCCTGTATATTAATGATCTTCCACTAAACATGACATAAGATTAAAAATAAATTCTCTTTGTTGGCGAGAAGTGTTATTGTGAAAGAAGGAGAATGTGATGCAAATGATCAAGTCAGTAGCGTTGTTGGTAACATCAACACCTTGCTTTGAGAAAACAGATTATAGTCAACTGCAACAAAAGGCAAGATATACAGTTTATGACACGGAAATTTTACTGTGGGAAGGTGAGCAAACAGACCGTGAAGTCGACCATTTTAAATTCTTATCACTGTCGGTATATGGAAGACTTTCTTGGTAACACCACGTTCAACGTATTGTGTAGAGGCTGAATGGTGCTGTATTCACTAAAAGAATAATTTTTACAGTCTCTGACAATGAAACGCGAAGGATTATTTATTTTCACTTTATTCTGTATGATACAACTGTATACTACCTCCAAGAATATTTTTAGCCTAGAGAAGGGCGATCAGGAAAATCTGCGGTATCAGTTCGCTATCTTCGAGTCGGCCTTTGTTTAAGTGTATGTGAATTTCTGCTTGCGATCCCTGTACATATATTCCATCACGGGATTTGTTGCTGACAATACTGACTCATCTAGAGGAAACTGCAACATTCATTCAGTGAACACGAGGCAGATAAACGACCTGCACTTGGATAACATTTCCTTAAGCATTAAACTGAAAAACATAATCAACGATAAACCCCAGCTTTTCAAGTATAAATTGAACGGTTTTGTTGTAGCACATTCTCTGTGTTCTGAACAGAAGTTCTCCGCAGTAGTCGAGAATTTACCTGTGTAAAATGTTATTTATTGTCACCATCTGACAATTATTTCCGTGATTATAATTACTGAGTTTCTTTCATTTACAATTTTTTCAGTCAGCATTCTGAAAATTGTGTATTGACTCTTTCAACGACAAAGTACTCTTGCTCCCATGGTCCAAGGGAACAGGTACCTATGGGTTACATGCAACCCGCGACGCGTTAAAAGCCAGACGCGACAACACCCTCAAAAAGCATGCGCGAGTTGCTCATATTCTCTCGCTTGCTAAGAGCAAACTACTGATCCTACAGAAGAAAAGTACTTTTCTGCAGAACATTCAATGCAGTTAAATTTTGTACTGTCCTATACTTCCACTGGAGGCGGAAGAAAAACGCTCAAAATTGACCTTCAAACGCACCTCTAGCCCCACACTCATTCCTCACCAATCAGCATTTCTACTAGACCTACGTTTTTCATGGCACTCACTTTTACCACAGCTCAATTATTACGGGCTGCACGAACTATTTTCGATATTCGAGCTTTTTTTGTCTCTATTGATTGGGCTACTATTCCTCTAGTCGGCTATTTATTAATTTAAACGTGTCTGAGAGGGTAATGAAGGAAAAACGGCTTTTGTAAACGTCATGCTAAAACTAATTACAAGCACAGTACTGTCGTAGTCAGAAGGCCTGACGAATACAATAATATAATTGTTTATTTTATGCTGTTAAAATCCACAAGTTGCGTAAAATTTACGCAAACGTCAATTTTACAATCTGTAAGTGCTCAACTAAGCCGGCGGCGTAATAAGGCCAGTCAATGACGACGAAAAAGTTCGAATGTGGGAAAGACTACTGCTGTCGCATATATTTGTACAGCGGTAGGAGGCACTGCCATGAACAACATACTAGAAATCCTGATCCGTGAGTGCTGAGTGTAGGAGTAGGGGTACATTTCAAGGTCGCTTTTGTACGTTTTTCTTGAATAATTTGGAAGCTAAGGCCTAAGCGAAAATGTATCCCACTGCAAAATTTAACTACGTTAAATTTCCTGCCGTAAGGTCCTGTCCTTTTTTCTGTAGGAGTAATAGTTGTCCGCAGCTCGTGGTCGTGCGGTAGCGTTCTCGCTTCCCACGCCCGGGTTCCCGGGTTCGATTCCCGGCGGGGTCAGAGATTTTCTCTGCCTCGTGATGACTGGGTGTTCTGTGATGTCCTTAGGTTTAAGTAGTTCTAAGTTCTAGGGGACTGATGACCATAGATGTTAAGTCCCATAGTGCTCAGAGCCATTTGAGTAATAGTTTGAGCGTAGTGGTATCTGAAGGCGTTGCGGGTTGCATAAAACCCAGTGGTACGGGTAGCTGAATCATCCTGTATGCGATACTCCAGCGAAGATTACTGTAATTTTTATTTCTTGGAGGAACAGCAGCGGCAGTCAATACGCCCATCTGCAGCTCGTACACGGATTCCGTACAAGCGTGTACAGCCACAGGCGGATGATAAATGTGTATACACAGCTCGGCTCGGCTCAGCGCAGCGCCACGACTCTGGTAACTGTTCTGTCCGACTGCGCTGCCCGGGGAGATACAGAGATCACACGGCACGGGGCAGGCCGGTGTTGCGAAACGATGCTCATTGTCGGAGCGCGGCGGCCGTCGCCGGCAGGCAGGCAAGGCCCACCCAGCGGGCTCCCGAGTGAGATGAGATGCGGCCGCAATTACACTACACGAGCTGCCCGCTCGCCGGGCGGTCACGTCCGCGGCGACGCCCACCGCCGCCAGACTGGGCCGTGTTTTCTCTATTAGAGCCGGCCGGCTGCTGCCAGCTACCCGGCAGCTCCGCTCGTGACTAATGCAACCCATCCTTCACCCCACAACGACTAAATTAATGCAAATCAAAGTGATGCATGCTTCTCCATGTTCCTACACGCTTCGCTGACCTACGTAGCAGCCTACAAAACATTGCACGGGCAGCTACGTTGCTAACTACTAGGGGTATTCAATAAGTAATGTAACAAATCTTTTTCTCGGCCAGTTTCGGGATTTTTTGTGGGACATCGTGGTATATTCTCACTCCACCTCCTATAGTTTCACGAAGTTCCGATGGGTGGCGGCGGGTTGGCGTAACCTTCAAAATGGCGTCTGTAACGTAAGTGAATTCCAAGCAGATAGCTGTCACTCAGTTTCTTTTAGCGGAACACCAGAACATCACAGATATTCATAGGCGCTGACAGTTGTCTACGGAGACCTGTCAGTGAACAAAAGCACGGTACGTTTTTAGGCGAGGCGTCTGACATCATCCTAACAAGATCACACAAACTTGTCCCATATCTCGCGTGCGGTCCAGCCGCACACAGATGTGACTCCTGCAGTGCTGGACCTCTCATTGGAGGTGATCGATGGACCACAAAAAAAAATTTAAAAAATGGCTCTCAGGTCATCAGTCCCCTAGAACTTAGAACTGCTTAAACCTAACTAACCTAAGGACATAAAACACATCCATGCCCGAGGCAGGATTCGAACCTGCGACCGTAGCGGTCGCGCGGTGACGGACCACAACCAGACACCTCGCTGCTCAGCTGGATTCCTCCGTTGGTAGTGCCAACACACTCGTCTACCAGTTGCGCTCGCACAGGTATGTCCCCGATGGGTTTCTCGCAACCTAACACATGACCATAAGGTGCAACGAAGGACCATCCATGCTGAATGAAGGATGCACTGCGTGGGAAGCAGTTCGTGAATGATGGGAAGTTAGCCGGCCGCGGTGGCCGAGCGGTTCTAGTTGCTTCAGTCCGGATCCGCGCGACTGCTACGGTCGCAGGTTCGAATCCTGCCTCGGGCATGGATGTGTGTGATGTCCTTAGGTTAGTTAGGTTTAAGTAGATCTAAGTTCTAGGGGACTGATGATCTCAGGTGTTAAGTCCCACAGTGCTCAGAGCCATTTGAACCATTTTGAACAAATTAGAATTCACTTTGCTGAATTTGATACCCCATTTGTCTACTATTTATCACTCTTCGTTTGGATATGACAGTTCGGACAAAAATTCAGCGTGTAATTTCTAGTGTGTCTTGTTTTTGCTCTGCTCACATATTTGTAGATGAGGGGTGTCGGACCCGCGGTCACATCCGATCCAAGTCTCGAAGCGGCCGAAGAAGACAGCATTTATTATACAATACGAAAAAAGATTTTCGTTAAAATAAACTGATTATTTTCAGCTTGAAACTCCCGCCATACAATGCTATTCTCAGATCCGTCCATTTCGTTTTTCTGTATTTTTTCTCATTATTATTAACATTAACTATATTGCGTTTGCAGCGCATAAATACTCGTCGTCTTCCAATGTGGCCCAGACAAGGTAGACGTTTCTACACCCCTGCTGTAAAAAGACGAAGGCGTGAACACAGTAAGGGAGTTGAAATGGGCGCAGGGTACGGTAGGTGTTGAGAGGAGAAGCAGCTTGCACGGGTTGGAGTAGCTTCTAGAGTTGCATCAACATCGCTTCGGACTTAACACCACGGCACAACAGCAGTAGCCTCTTGACATAGGCAGCTGCAACGTGGCTGTTCCGGCGGAGAAATGCGGTGTTCGCACACTGCGCCGGCTGTGGTGCGCGGGCAGCCGTGGGCATCCCCCGCGGCCGCCCGTAATTAGACGCGGCCTGTCCGGATGCTGTGCTGCGTAATTGCAGGCGCACAGTGGACGCCGGGCGGCGCCTCTGCCGCTGCCGATCAAAGGGTTCACAGGGGCGGCGCGCACCGCCCCGTAAAATTGTCCGCTTTGTTGTCGGCCGTCTTGTGTGCGCCGCTGCCAGCCACGCACAGCCACGCACGCCTGGCCAACCGCCGGCCCCGGCGCTCTTTCCGCTAATACTCAAACGACCGGACACTTGCCTATCCTGTTTGTTTTCCCGCGAGGGGAGCGCCGCGTCTTGCCGCTCCGGCACGCCTGTTCGCTTCGCCGAATTGACGGTTTTCACAAAGATAAATGAATATTCACTTAACAGAGGTACGACGCCAATGCCCTTCTCTTTATTTGTGCCTTCGTCTGTTTCGACCAGTAGACATAGGTTGTAATTTCCCCCGTGGTTCAGTTGCTAGCACCGCTGGCTGCTGGCGAGTGCATTCTATAATCTGTTCCACAGATATTTCTTAAAAGTGCAACGCTTCGAATATTTATCTCCATCAACACAAATCGGGGTGTGATGCTGAAGCAAGGTTAGGGAACGTTCACTTCACTATCGTCCGACCCCGTCGCTTCCCCCTAGTTATACACGTGGTGACGTGAACAGCCAGCAGGTGGTGGCAGCAACAAAACACGCGAATTTCACGTGATTGTCGGGGGGAGCCTTAATACTCTTCTGAACAATTTCTTTTTCTTTACGGTTATATACCGGGTGATCAAAAAGACAGTATAAATTTGAAAACTTAATAAACCGGAATAATGTAGATAGAGAGGCAAAAATTGACACACATGCTTGGAATGACATGGGGTTTTATTAGAACAAAAAAAAAAAAAAAACACCCCACATTGATAGACGCGTGAAAGATCTCTTGCGCGCGTCGTTTGGTGATGATCGTGTGCTCAGCGGTCACTTTAGTCATGCTTGGCCTCCCAGGTCCCCAGACCTCAGTCCGTGCGATTATTGGATTTGGGTTTACCTGAAGTCGCAAGTGTATCGTGATCGACCGACAACTCTAGGGATGCTGAAAGACAACATCCGACGCCAATGCCTCACCATAACTCCAGACATGCTTTACAGTGCTGTTCACAACATTATTCCTCGACTACAGCTATTGTTGAGGAATGATGGTGGACATATTGAGCATTTCCTGTAAAGAACATCATCTTTGCTTTGTCTTACTTTGTTATGCTAATTATTGCTATTCTGATCAGATGAAGCGCCATCTGTCGGACATTTTTTGAACTTTTGTATTTTTTTGGTTCTAATAAAACCCCATGTCATTCCAAGCATGTGTGTCAATTTGTACCTCTCCATCTACATTATTCCGTGATTTATTCAGTTTTCAAATTTATACTGAGTTTTTGATCACCCGGTATAATCAAACAGCTGCATCAAAGGGCAACTGAGTTTTGGGGGGAAATTTAGATATTAATTTACTTATGAAGAATTTTAATCATCTATGCACTGATAAAAAGTGTGAGGTTTCCGAGAATATGGTTACCTTACAGCTGATTTCTCTCCCCTTTGCAGAGAAAGAAGAAAACTGGTGTGATCACAAAACATGATAACTCGTATTACTCGATGGTCGGTTGCCAGCAACTGTTAATGTTGGTTACAAGCACGCCGCATTTATTTTTCAGAACCTTGCTGACGTTACGATAGCTTGGCGCTCTCCGCGCTAGCCAGTCCCGCGCAGGTGGATTCCCCAGCCAGTGCAGCCAACCCCTGGAATCGGGGTTCGCAAGGGCATGCGAAATTAAATTGGAAATAGGAAATCGATCGACCGATGCACTCGCATGCGGCGCTGATATTGCTGCCGAGGTGACCGCAGAATCGCACGCGCGGCAGCTGGCGCCTGGGCGACAAGGCACCGTAGACCAGTGTGCGCTGCGCAGCCGCCACTGAACAGGTAGTACCGCCTCGGCCCAACATTGCTGTATTAACACTCTCTCTTCAGCCTCGCATGGGGTAGGGCAGTCACCAACCCATTCCAAAGCGTTTGCTGCGTGGTATCCAGACCGTACATAGTCCACACAGAATCAAGATACGCCGCTGAAGACAACCTGATTGCAGTGCAATGTGCTCGCGTGCAACGCCTCTTCTAGTGCTACCAACGAGTAAAAAATGGTTCAAATGGCTCTGAGCACTATGGGACTCAACTGCTGAGGTCATTAGTCCCCTAGAACTTAGAACTAGTTAAACCTAACTAACCTAAGGACATCACACACATCCATGCCCGAGGCAGGATTCGAACCTGCGACCGTAGCGGTCTCGCGGTTCCACACTGAAGCGCCAGAACCAACGAGTAAAGGCTGTATGTCAATGGCGGGACATATTGGAGGCGTGAGACCGCGCGTCCTTCAAGTGCCTAGAACATGCACGTGTTTGCTGCCTTCGCCTTGGTGTGAAAATGGAAGCAGTTGGCCGTGATTGAGATTGTCGACGGCTCTGACAGGCTATTTATCTAACGACCTTCTCGAGAGAGATCATGTTTACACACGCTAGCGCAGCATCCTGCCCTGAAGTAGGACAGAATGACTCAGATCGAGGGTGGAGGATGATTTGCCCGAGCAGCGGAAAATGTACCCTCTTTCAAACTCAGTTTGCTCTATGGAAAGTAATCTACTATTCGATTCTTGCATAAATATTTCGTACATATTACTGGCAAAAGTTCCAACAAAATTCTACTGGGTATGTGCCTGTTGTAGACAGTGGGCTACTTGTGGTTTGTGTTTACTGCATTATATATGTACAGTACAACAAAGTGCATTTCAGAGTTTTTCTTTGTGCCCGTATTACTTTCATTCTCTCTGTCTAGTGCAAATTTTCTGCCTATTTTTTTTTTTCTGTATGATATACCTACCTAATATTTCGGTTTTAGCTTTACCGCGACTTTCACTGAATTCCGCAGCCAGTCTAGTCAATTTGCTTGGTTCCACTCTTTTAATATGTCCATAGAAATTTAGCCAGCGTTTTTTCATGTATGAATAAATGTTGGTATACTTGGAAATTTCTTTATTTGCTCTTAGGCTGTGCGTTCCTTTTTTATCACAATTTGCGCCAATTTTTTCTGAATACTTTTCGTTCTCTCATGGATCTCTTCAACGTCTCTAATTTTCCGTTTAAAACGAGTGTTTCAGCGTGTTAAAAGCAATTTGGTTCGATGACGTGTTTTAGTGTTTCAGTTATATATACCTCTGCCTCCTAAGAGTTGCCATGCGTATTGTCCCAGGTGTTTCGGCAGCTACTTGCAATTTCTTTTTGCGATGTTTAGCTAGAGTCAGCTCAAACAAATACCCCTCATCACGTCTTTCATACGATGCCCAGTGTCGACCGAAGGCATCTGTTCGTTTTTCTTTACAAACAAAATTATTTTTAAAGCAGAATTTTACACGTCCATTTGGTAGAGCGGTCCCAAATTAGCCTAGTGCGATATGTGTTTAATCGATATGCATTACAGGGACAGCAAAATATCCAGTACTCCAGCAGCGACTGTATAGCCCTGCTGCCTGGCAGTAGTACTCAGCGGGCACAACGCGGTGCTGCCACTGCTGTGTACTGCTATTCTCCGTTTTTTGACAACACACACACACACCCATGTCCGAGGGAGGACTCGAACCTCCGACGGGGGGAGCCGCGCGAACTGTGGCACGGCACCTCAGACCGCTCAACTGCACCGCGCAGCTCTCCGTGTTTTACTGTCCCAGTGCCCGCGGTTTGAGGCGCTATGTCACGGATTGCGCGGCCCCTCCTGCTGGAGGTTCGAGTCCTCCCTCGGGCATGGGTGTGTGTGCGTGTGTTGTTCTTAGCATAAGTTAGTTTAAGTAGTGTGTAAGTCTAGGGACCGATTACCTCAGCAATTTGGAATTCACACACATTTGAACATTTGAACTGTCCCTGTTAGCACATATCGATGAAAGAAATATCGCAGTAGACTAATTTGGGACCGCTCCATCGAATGGACGCGTCAAGCTTAGTTTTAAAATCATTTTGATTGTAACGCGAAAGAAACCGACACCTTCGGCATGAAATCGTGATGAGCAGTATTTGTTTGGGCTGATTTCAGGTACACAGCGCAAAATGGAAATTGTAAATATCTTCCGAAACACCAGGGAGAATGCGCTTGGTGACTCTATATGAAAATGGCTGGGTGTGCAAAAAGGAGTGGGCGTGCTGGTTACCATGTTTTAATTGGGTGACAGTACCAAGGAGGAGGGATATGAGATTGTTTGTGCTGAGAGCATTTCATATAAAAATATTTTTAGTTCTCACTAGAATCCTGTAGAAGTTTCCGTAGTGACACATTGGCCGGTGGCGCCTGGGATCTGTTGCCCGCAGTGTGATCTTAACAGCGAGCAGCGGTGCAGCTCTGCGAGTACGGTCGGCCCGTGATCTGCAATTATTGACAAGCTAGACGGCGAGAGTCTGTAGCCATCCTCACGGTTCACGCGGGGCAGCCGCTTTGCTGTTTTGACAGCCTCTCTGATTTTTCACTTGGTGGCTAGTGGTTACCCAGCTGAAACCTTGGCTTGTTTTACATGTTCTGCTGGACAGCCTCCGTGGCGTGAGTGACATGGCATCGGTCCAGTGGTGCTGGCGGATTTGCATTCGCGGCCACAGTGGCTAGGGTCACCGCTGGGCCACACAGGGGACGCGGCTGCCCCTCCACTGCCCGAGGCGGAAAGACACGCGGTGCGGCCTCGGAGTCTGGGGCTCGAGTTCAACGGCGCAACAACCACGCATCCTGCCCATTACTGAAGCTGTGTAAGAGGCACTGGCGCCAAAACTGGGGGACTCCAACATGAGAATGTACATTCTACAGAGAACGTTCCACGAGTCAACAGTATAGCTACTAGTAACACTCCTTCCGAGAAATGTTTAAAACATTCACGTCATGTCAGTTGCTGTGGTGACATACACGGTCCAGTCGCATTAATGTGACCGCAGCCTATATTCCATGTCGACGTGCAATAACCACTCACAGACCGTAGGTAGCAGCACTAGCAGCGGAGGGTATGTAAAGCCTGTCGAGGGAGGGGGGTGGGGCAATAGTGCAGTAGTCGTCGCAAAGCGTAAAGCGTAAAACGAAACGATTTACGATTTGTCTGACGTCCAAAAGAGTATGAACGGTATATTCGGGTCTAAGGTGGAAGTTCAAAATGGTTCAAGTGGCTCTGAGCACTATGGGACTTAACATCTGTGGTCATCAGTCCCCTAGAACTTAGAACTACTTAAACCTAACTAACCTAAGGACATCACACACATCCATGCCCGAGGCCGGATTCGAACCTGCGACCGTAGCAGTCGAGCGGTTCCAGACTGGAGCGCCTATAACCGCTTGGCCACCGCGGCCGGCGAAGGTTGAAGTATTTCCAAAATGGCTAAGTTTGTAAACCGCTCGTGAGCCGCCGTGGTTAAAGTAAACCGTGCATGGTAAAACGGTGTTATCCAAAACATGTCCAATGAATACCCGTTTATCATCTGCATTTCTTCTTGGTGTAGCAATTTCAATGGCCAGTAGTGTATAAGGTCAAAGCTCATAAGATCTATCATAAGTCTTTGAAAACAAAAGTGCGGCTCTTAAAGTAATGGGACTGACACTGTCCACACATACAAAGAAGTACTTAAGCACAATTACACAGTGTTGCCTGTTGTCAAGTAATAAATATATAACGTTATCAATAACAAAATGTACCAAGCACTGCTAATCTTCGGTCTACACACACTGTGGTTCCAATTTTTGTGTGGAGACACTATATACTGGCGACTGTATAGCCGACTAATATTCACGAGTCGAACCAAAGATAATAGACAGGATCTGCATATATTCTTACGAGAATACAAGTTGTGTGTCATCTGTAACTATGAGTATCTGTGACAGGCATTTGAAGGAACTTGAAGAGGTATATATTACATGCAATACCATGTTATATGTATCTCAACAACGGCAGCGTTGACAGTAACGAAATGCAAATGAGTAGTGACTGATATTTT